>NW_026262712.1:33768164-33854815 GCF_021869535.1 Mytilus californianus
CATATAAGAAAGAACTGGTTCCCGGAACTTCTGATGTACCAAAACAGGTACTTCAGATCTGACATACAGGCAAAAAGTACCCTCTTTATAAAATTTGGTGCAGTTTTTTTAATATTCAAAATTATAAGTCAAAAAGTAGTCTACAATGATCACCAGTCATTCAGCTTTCATTTGATATCAACAATACATAAATATTCTACATATTTTGAAAGTTACACTCATGCGTAGGAACTATTTTGTGTTAAATATGTACTACTTTCTGGTATGTGCTTTCTGGCCGGGCCGAATTAGTGGTGTTACACCTATAACAGAACCGAACTTGCTATACTGACTTCAGCATCACTTTATTTCATTCTATGATCTATTTCAAGCAATAAAAAACACATAAAGCTTAAGTCCAAATTTTTTTTTACTAATTTTAAGCTCAAATTGGACTGGTAGTAACATATAGGTTATTCAAAGAAAACTGCATATGGATATTATAAATGGCCAATATACTTATTTTATTCTCAAAATCATTGTTGTATTTAATAATTTCTGTTAGGAAAACAATGTGCTTACCAATAGTCATATTTCACCAGAGTTTGTTTATTTGATAAAAATATATTAGACCAAACCTAAGACATAATTGAGAAAATTGTCCCCCCTTTTTTTCTTCAAATTGGAAAAGGGACATTTTTGGTATAAACCATACTTCTGTGGTACAACATAGATTATAAAGAGCAATTTATATATTTTTCAGCTGGATAACTTGCTAAACTGGTTCAAAATTGCATGTACAGTGAGATTTTGGAATTCTTATATGAGTATATACCAATTGCCTAGATTGTAAAAGGCTATCATAAGAAAACCAATAAAACTTAAAAAATCATAGGATTATTTGACCAAGAGCTATTTTTTTTACCATAAACAAGTCATTATATACATGTTTTATTGATTGCAATCCCAAATATGCAAAAATAGTAAATTTGGAGTCAAGTCTTAACTGCATGCATGTTGTGTAACCATAAAAGGTTAAAATACCTGATTATGTCAATTTAAGAGCTGAAATTTCCCATAAACAGAATTGTTCATCCAAAAAAGATGATTAAACATGTTTACTTACATCAAATATGACTTATTTTCATTGGAATAGGTACAACTTCTAAAAATTGAATTTCTGATGATTCTCTGTTATAACAGAACCGAACTTGCTATACTGACTTCAGCATCACTTTATTTCATTCTATGATCTATTTCAAGCAACAAAAAACACATAAAGCTTAAGTCCAAATTTTTTTTTACTAATTTTAAGCTCAAATTGGACTGGTAGTAACATATAGGTTATTCAAAGAAAACTGCATATGGATATTATAAATGGCCAATATACTTATTGTATTCTCAAAATCATTGTTGTATTTAATAATTTCTGTTAGGAAAACAATGTGCTTACCAATAGTCATATTTCACCAGAGTTTGTTTATTTGATAAAAATATATTAGACCAAACCTAAGACATAATTGAGAAAATTGTCCCCCCTTTTTTTCTTCAAATTGGAAAAGGGACATTTTTGGTATAAACCATACTTCTGTGGTACAACATAGATTATAAAGAGCAATTTATATATTTTTCAGCTGGATAACTTGCTAAACTGGTTCAAAATTGCATGTACAGTGAGATTTTGGAATTCTTATATGAGTATATACCAATTGCCTAGATTGTAAAAGGCTATCATAAGAAAACCAATAAAACTTAAAAAATCATAGGATTATTTGACCAAGAGCTATTTTTTTACCATAAACAAGTCATTATATACATGTTTTATTGATTGCAATCCCAAATAATGCAAAAATAAGAATTTGGAGTCAAGTCTTAACTGCATGCATGTTGTGTGACCATAAAAGGTTAAAATACCTGATTATGTCAATTTAAGAGCTGAAATTTCCCATAAACAGAATTGTTCATCCAAAAAAGATGATTAAACATGTTTACTTACATCAAATATGACTTATTTTCATTGGAATAGGTACAACTTCTAAAAATTGAATTTCTGATGATTCTCTGTAATACAGAACCGAACTTGCTATACTGACTTCAGCATCACTTTATTTCATTCTATGATCTATTTCAAGCAATAAAAAACACATAAAGCTTAAGTCCAAATTTTTTTTTACTAATTTTAAGCTCAAATTGGACTGGTAGTAACATATAGGTTATTCAAAGAAAACTGCATATGGATATTATAAATGGCCAATATACTTATTTTATTCTCAAAATCATTGTTGTATTTAATAATTTCTGTTAGGAAAACAATGTGCTTACCAATAGTCATATTTCACCAGAGTTTGTTTATTTGATAAAAATATATTAGACCAAACCTAAGACATAATTGAGAAAATTGTCCCCCCTTTTTTTCTTCAAATTGGAAAAGGGACATTTTTGGTATAAACCATACTTCTGTGGTACAACATAGATTATAAAGAGCAATTTATATATTTTTCAGCTGGATAACTTGCTAAACTGGTTCAAAATTGCATGTACAGTGAGATTTTGGAATTCTTATATGAGTATATACCAATTGCCTAGATTGTAAAAGGCTATCATAAGAAAACCAATAAAACTTAAAAAATCATAGGATTATTTGACCAAGAGCTATTTTTTTACCATAAACAAGTCATTATATACATGTTTTATTGATTGCAATCCCAAATAATGCAAAAATAAGAATTTGGAGTCAAGTCTTAACTGCATGCATGTTGTGTGACCATAAAAGGTTAAAATACCTGATTATGTCAATTTAAGAGCTGAAATTTCCCATAAACAGAATTGTTCATCCAAAAAAGATGATTAAACATGTTTACTTACATCAAATATGACTTATTTTCATTGGAATAGGTACAACTTCTAAAAATTGAATTTCTGATGATTCTCTGTAATAGGAAGTACACCACTAATTCATGGCCCCATTGCTTTCTATGTTAAATTCCTCAATTTCAAGCAGACACAGCTCTTTTGTTTCAAGTTCAAATAAAGTGACAATCATTGCATGTCAAAGCAACACTTTATGGTGTCTTGTACTGGAAAAATCAACATACCTTTAATGGCATATAAGAAAGAACTGGTTCCCGGAACTTCTGATGTACCAAAACAGGTACTTCAGATCTGACATACAGGCAAAAAGTACCCTCTTTATAAAATTTGGTGCAGTTTTTTTAATATTCAAAATTATAAGTCAAAAAGTAGTCTACAATGATCACCAGTCATTCAGCTTTCATTTGATATCAACAATACATAAATATTCTACATATTTTGAAAGTTACACTCATGCGTAGGAACTATTTTGTGTTAAATATGTACTACTTTCTGGTATGTGCTTTCTGGCCGGGCCGAATTAGTGGTGTTACACCTATAACAGAACCGAACTTGCTATACTGACTTCAGCATCACTTTATTTCATTCTATGATCTATTTCAAGCAATAAAAAACACATAAAGCTTAAGTCCAAATTTTTTTTTACTAATTTTAAGCTCAAATTGGACTGGTAGTAACATATAGGTTATTCAAAGAAAACTGCATATGGATATTATAAATGGCCAATATACTTATTTTATTCTCAAAATCATTGTTGTATTTAATAATTTCTGTTAGGAAAACAATGTGCTTACCAATAGTCATATTTCACCAGAGTTTGTTTATTTGATAAAAATATATTAGACCAAACCTAAGACATAATTGAGAAAATTGTCCCCCCTTTTTTTCTTCAAATTGGAAAAGGGACATTTTTGGTATAAACCATACTTCTGTGGTACAACATAGATTATAAAGAGCAATTTATATATTTTTCAGCTGGATAACTTGCTAAACTGGTTCAAAATTGCATGTACAGTGAGATTTTGGAATTCTTATATGAGTATATACCAATTGCCTAGATTGTAAAAGGCTATCATAAGAAAACCAATAAAACTTAAAAAATCATAGGATTATTTGACCAAGAGCTATTTTTTTACCATAAACATGTCATTATATACATGTTTTATTGATTGCAATCCCAAATATGCAAAAATAGTAAATTTGGAGTCAAGTCTTAACTGCATGCATGTTGTGTGACCATAAAAGGTTAAAATACCTGATTATGTCAATTTAAGAGCTGAAATTTCCCATAAACAGAATTGTTCATCCAAAAAAGATGATTAAACATGTTTACTTACATCAAATATGACTTATTTTCATTGGAATAGGTACAACTTCTAAAAATTGAATTTCTGATGATTCTCTGTTATAACAGAACCGAACTTGCTATACTGACTTCAGCATCACTTTATTTCATTCTATGATCTATTTCAAGCAACAAAAAACACATAAAGCTTAAGTCCAAATTTTTTTTTACTAATTTTAAGCTCAAATTGGACTGGTAGTAACATATAGGTTATTCAAAGAAAACTGCATATGGATATTATAAATGGCCAATATACTTATTGTATTCTCAAAATCATTGTTGTATTTAATAATTTCTGTTAGGAAAACAATGTGCTTACCAATAGTCATATTTCACCAGAGTTTGTTTATTTGATAAAAATATATTAGACCAAACCTAAGACATAATTGAGAAAATTGTCCCCCCTTTTTTTCTTCAAATTGGAAAAGGGACATTTTTGGTATAAACCATACTTCTGTGGTACAACATAGATTATAAAGAGCAATTTATATATTTTTCAGCTGGATAACTTGCTAAACTGGTTCAAAATTGCATGTACAGTGAGATTTTGGAATTCTTATATGAGTATATACCAATTGCCTAGATTGTAAAAGGCTATCATAAGAAAACCAATAAAACTTAAAAAATCATAGGATTATTTGACCAAGAGCTATTTTTTTACCATAAACAAGTCATTATATACATGTTTTATTGATTGCAATCCCAAATAATGCAAAAATAAGAATTTGGAGTCAAGTCTTAACTGCATGCATGTTGTGTGACCATAAAAGGTTAAAATACCTGATTATGTCAATTTAAGAGCTGAAATTTCCCATAAACAGAATTGTTCATCCAAAAAAGATGATTAAACATGTTTACTTACATCAAATATGACTTATTTTCATTGGAATAGGTACAACTTCTAAAAATTGAATTTCTGATGATTCTCTGTAATACAGAACCGAACTTGCTATACTGACTTCAGCATCACTTTATTTCATTCTATGATCTATTTCAAGCAATAAAAAACACATAAAGCTTAAGTCCAAATTTTTTTTTACTAATTTTAAGCTCAAATTGGACTGGTAGTAACATATAGGTTATTCAAAGAAAACTGCATATGGATATTATAAATGGCCAATATACTTATTTTATTCTCAAAATCATTGTTGTATTTAATAATTTCTGTTAGGAAAACAATGTGCTTACCAATAGTCATATTTCACCAGAGTTTGTTTATTTGATAAAAATATATTAGACCAAACCTAAGACATAATTGAGAAAATTGTCCCCCCTTTTTTTCTTCAAATTGGAAAAGGGACATTTTTGGTATAAACCATACTTCTGTGGTACAACATAGATTATAAAGAGCAATTTATATATTTTTCAGCTGGATAACTTGCTAAACTGGTTCAAAATTGCATGTACAGTGAGATTTTGGAATTCTTATATGAGTATATACCAATTGCCTAGATTGTAAAAGGCTATCATAAGAAAACCAATAAAACTTAAAAAATCATAGGATTATTTGACCAAGAGCTATTTTTTACCATAAACAAGTCATTATATACATGTTTTATTGATTGCAATCCCAAATAATGCAAAAATAAGAATTTGGAGTCAAGTCTTAACTGCATGCATGTTGTGTGACCATAAAAGGTTAAAATACCTGATTATGTCAATTTAAGAGCTGAAATTTCCCATAAACAGAATTGTTCATCCAAAAAAGATGATTAAACATGTTTACTTACATCAAATATGACTTATTTTCATTGGAATAGGTACAACTTCTAAAAAGTGAATTTCTGATGATTCTCTGTAATAGGAAGTACACCACTAATTCATGGCCCCATTGCTTTCTATGTTAAACTCCTCAATTTCAAGCAGACACAGCTCTTTTGTTTCAAGTTCAAATAAAGTGACAATCATTGCATGTCAAAGCAACACTTTATGGTGTCTTGTACTGGAAAAATCAACATACCTTTAATGGCATATAAGAAAGAACTGGTTCCCGGAACTTCTGATGTACCAAAACAGGTACTTCAGATCTGACATACAGGCAAAAAGTACCCTCTTTATAAAATTTGGTGCAGTTTTTTTAATGTTCAAAATTATAAGTCAAAAAGTAGTCTACAATGATCACCAGTCATTCAGCTTTCATTTGATATCAACAATACATAAATATTCTACATATTTTGAAAGTTACACTCATGCGTAGGAACTATTTTGTGTTAAATATGTACTACTTTCTGGTATGTGCTTTCTGGCCGGGCCGAATTAGTGGTGTTACACCTATAACAGAACCGAACTTGCTATACTGACTTTAGCATCACTTTATTTCATTCTATGATCTATTTCAAGCAATAAAAAACACATAAAGCTTAAGTCCAAATTTTTTTTTACTAATTTTAAGCTCAAATTGGACTGGTAGTAACATATAGGTTATTCAAAGAAAACTGCATATGGATATTATAAATGGCCAATATACTTATTTTATTCTCAAAATCATTGTTGTATTTAATAATTTCTGTTAGGAAAACAATGTGCTTACCAATAGTCATATTTCACCAGAGTTTGTTTATTTGATAAAAATATATTAGACCAAACCTAAGACATAATTGAGAAAATTGTCCCCCCTTTTTTTCTTCAAATTGGAAAAGGGACATTTTTGGTATAAACCATACTTCTGTGGTACAACATAGATTATAAAGAGCAATTTATATATTTTTCAGCTGGATAACTTGCTAAACTGGTTCAAAATTGCATGTACAGTGAGATTTTGGAATTCTTATATGAGTATATACCAATTGCCTTGATTGTAAAAGGCTATCATAAGAAAACCAATAAAACTTAAAAAATCATAGGATTATTTGACCAAGAGCTTTTTTTTTACCATAAACAAGTCATTATATACATGTTTTATTGATTGCAATCCCAAATAATGCAAAAATAAGAATTTGGAGTCAAGTCTTAACTGCATGCATGTTGTGTGACCATAAAAGGTTAAAATACCTGATTATGTTAATCTAAGAGCTGAAATTTCCCATAAACAGAATTGTTCATCCAAAAAAGATGATTAAACATGTTTACTTACATCAAATATGACTTATTTTCATTGGAATAGGTACAACTTCTAAAAATTAAATTTCTGATGATTCTCTGTACTATAACAGAACCGAACTTGCTATACTGACTTCAGCATCACTTTATTTCATTCTATGATCTATTTCAAGCAATAAAAAACACATAAAGCTTAAGTCCAAATTTTTTTTTACTAATTTTAAGCTCAAATTGGACTGGTAGTAACATATAGGTTATTCAAAGAAAACTGCATATGGATATTATAAATGGCCAATATACTTATTTTATTCTCAAAATCATTGTTGTATTTAATTATTTCTGTTAGGAAAACAATGTGCTTACCAATAGTCATATTTCACCAGAGTTTGTTTATTTGATAAAAATATATTAGACCAAACCTAAGACATAATTGAGAAAATTGTCCCCCCTTTTTTTCTTCAAATTGGAAAAGAAACATTTTTGGTATAAACCATACTTCTGTGGTACAACATAGATTATAAAGAGCAATTTATATATTTTTCAGCTGGATAACTTGCTAAACTGGTTCAAAATTGCATGTACAGTGAGATTTTGGAATTCTTATATGAGTATATACCAATTGCCTAGATTGTAAAAGGCTATCATAAGAAAACCAATAAAACTTAAAAAATCATAGGATTATTTGACCAAGAGCTATTTTTTTACCATAAACAAGTCATTATATACATGTTTTATTGATTGCAATCCCAAATAATGCAAAAATAAGAATTTGGAGTCAAGTCTTAACTGCATGCATGTTGTGTGACCATAAAAGGTTAAAATACCTGATTATGTCAATTTAAGAGCTGAAATTTCCCATAAACAGAATTGTTCATCCAAAAAAGATGATTAAACATGTTAACTTACATCAAATATGACTTATTTTCATTGGAATAGGTACAACTTCTAAAAATTGAATTTCTGATGATTCTCTGTAATAGGAAGTACACCACTAATTCATGGCCCCATTGCTTTCTATGTTAAATTCCTCAATTTCAAGCAGACACAGCTCTTTTGTTTCAAGTTCAAATAAAGTGACAATCATTGCATGTCAAAGCAACACTTTATGGTGTCCTGTACTGGAAAAATCAACATACCTTTAATGGCATATAAGAAAGAACTGGTTCCCGGAACTTCTGATGTACCAAAACAGGTACTTCAGATCTAACATACAGGCAAAAAGTACCCTCTTTATAAAATTTGGTGCAGTTTTTTTAATATTCAAAATTATAAGTCAAAAAGTAGTCTACAATGATCACCAGTCATTCAGCTTTCATTTGATATCAACAATACATAAATATTCTACATATTTTGAAAGTTACACTCATGCGTAGGAACTATTTTGTGTTAAATATGTACTACTTTCTGTTATGTGCTTTCTGGCCGGGCCGAATTAGTGGTGTTATACCTATAACAGAACCGAACTTGCTATACTGACTTCAGCATCACTTTATTTCATTCTATGATCTATTTCAAGCAATAAAAAACACATAAAGCTTAAGTCCAAATTTTTTTTTACTAATTTTAAGCTCAAATTGGACTGGTAGTAACATATAGGTTATTCAAAGAAAACTGCATATGGATATTATAAATGGCCAATATACTTATTTTATTCTCAAAATCATTGTTGTATTTAATAATTTCTGTTAGGAAAACAATGTGCTTTCCAATAGTCATATTTCACCAGAGTTTGTTTATTTGATAAAAATATATTAGACCAAACCTAAGACATAATTGAGAAAATTGTCCCCCCTTTTTTTCTTCAAATTGGAAAAGGGACATTTTTGGTATAAACCATACTTCTGTAGTACAACATAGATTACAAAGAGCAATTTATATATTTTTCAGCTGGATAACTTGCTAAACTGGTTCAAAATTGCATGTACAGTGAGATTTTGGAATTCTTATATGAGTATATACCAATTGCCTAGATTGTAAAAGGCTATCATAAGAAAACCGATAAAACTTAAAAAATCATAGGATTATTTGACCAAGAGCTATTTTTTTACCATAAACAAGTCATTATATACATGTTTTATTGATTGCAATCCCAAATAATGCAAAAATAAGAATTTGGAGTCAAGTCTTAACTGCATGCATGTTGTGTGACCATAAAAGGTTAAAATACCTGATTATGTCAATTTAAGAGCTGAAATTTCCCATAAACAGAATTGTTCATCCAAAAAAGATGATTAAACATGTTTACTTACATCAAATATGACTTATTTTCATTGGAATAGGTACAACTTCTAAAAATTGAATTTCTGATGATTCTCTGTAATACAGAACCGAACTTGCTATACTGACTTCAGCATCACTTTATTTCATTCTATGATCTATTTCAAGCAATAAAAAACACATAAAGCTTAAGTCCAAATTTTTTTTTTACTAATTTTAAGCTCAAATTGGACTGGTAGTAACATATAGGTTATTCAAAGAAAACTGCATATGGATATTATAAATGGCCAATATACTTATTTTATTCTCAAAATCATTGTTGTATTTAATAATTTCTGTTAGGAAAACAATGTGCTTACCAATAGTCATATTTCACCAGAGTTTGTTTATTTGATAAAAATATATTAGACCAAACCTAAGACATAATTGAGAAAATTGTCCCCCCTTTTTTTCTTCAAATTGGAAAAGGGACATTTTTGGTATAAACCATACTTCTGTGGTACAACATAGATTACAAAGAGCAATTTATATATTTTTCAGCTGGATAACTTGCTAAACTGGTTCAAAATTGCATGTACAGTGAGATTTTGGAATTCTTATATGAGTATATACCAATTGCCTAGATTGTAAAAGGCTATCATAAGAAAACCGATAAAACTTAAAAAATCATAGGATTATTTGACCAAGAGCTATTTTTTTACCATAAACAAGTCATTATATACATGTTTTATTGATTGCAATCCCAAATAATGCAAAAATAAGAATTTGGAGTCAAGTCTTAACTGCATGCATGTTGTGTGACCATAAAAGGTTAAAATACCTGATTATGTCAATTTAAGAGCTAAAATTTCCCATAAACAGAATTGTTCATCCAAAAAAGATGATTAAACATGTTTACTTACATCAAATATGACTTATTTTCATTGGAATAGGTACAACTTCTAAAAATTGAATTTCTGATGATTCTCTGTAATAGGAAGTACACCACTAATTCATGGCCCCATTGCTTTCTATGTTAAATTCCTCAATTATCAAGCAGACACAGCTCTTTTGTTTCAAGTTCAAATAAAGTGACAATCATTGCATGTCAAAGCAACACTTTATGGTGTCTTGTACTGGAAAAATCAACATACCTTTAATGGCATATAAGAAAGAACTGGTTCCCGGAACTTCTGATGTACCAAAACAGGTACTTCAGATCTGACATACAGGCAAAAAGTACCCTCTTTATAAAATTTGGTGCAGTTTTTTTAATATTCAAAATTATAAGTCAAAAAGTAGTCTACAATGATCACCAGTCATTCAGCTTTCATTTGATATCAACAATACATAAATATTCTACATATTTTGAAAGTTACACTCATGCGTAGGAACTATTTTGTGTTAAATATGTACTACTTTCTGGTATGTGCTTTCTGGCCGGGCCGAATTAGTGGTGTTACACCTATAACAGAACCGAACTTGCTATACTGACTTCAGCATCACTTTATTTCATTCTATGATCTATTTCAAGCAATAAAAAACACATAAAGCTTAAGTCCAAATTTTTTTTTACTAATTTTAAGCTCAAATTGGACTGGTAGTAACATATAGGTTATTCAAAGAAAACTGCATATGGATATTATAAATGGCCAATATACTTATTTTATTCTCAAAATCATTGTTGTATTTAATAATTTCTGTTAGGAAAACAATGTGCTTACCAATAGTCATATTTCACCAGAGTTTGTTTATTTGATAAAAATATATTAGACCAAACCTAAGACATAATTGAGAAAATTGTCCCCCCTTTTTTTCTTCAAATTGGAAAAGGGACATTTTTGGTATAAACCATACTTCTGTGGTACAACATAGATTATAAAGAGCAATTTATATATTTTTCAGCTGGATAACTTGCTAAACTGGTTCAAAATTGCATGTACAGTGAGATTTTGGAATTATTATATGAGTATATACCAATTGCCTAGATTGTAAAAGGCTATCATAAGAAAACCGATAAAACTTAAAAAATCATAGGATTATTTGACCAAGAGCTATTTTTTTACCATAAACAAGTCATTATATACATGTTTTATTGATTGCAATCCCAAATAATGCAAAAATAAGAATTTGGAGTCAAGTCTTAACTGCATGCATGTTGTGTGACCATAAAAGGTTAAAATACCTGATTATGTCAATTTAAGAGCTGAAATTTCCCATAAACAGAATTGTTCATCCAAAAAAGATGATTAAACATGTTTACTTACATCAAATATGACTTATTTTCATTGGAATAGGTACAACTTCTAAAAATTGAATTTCTGATGATTCTCTGTTATAACAGAACCGAACTTGCTATACTGACTTCAGCATCACTTTATTTCATTCTATGATCTATTTCAAGCAATAAAAAACACATAAAGCTTAAGTCCAAATTTTTTTTTACTAATTTTAAGCTCAAATTGGACTGGTAGTAACATATAGGTTATTCAAAGAAAACTGCATATGGATATTATAAATGGCCAATATACTTATTTTATTCTCAAAATCATTGTTGTATTTAATAATTTCTGTTAGGAAAACAATGTGCTTACCAATAGTCATATTTCACCAGAGTTTGTTTATTTGATAAAAATATATTAGACCAAACCTAAGACATAATTGAGAAAATTGTCCCCCCCCCCCCCCTTTTTTTCTTCAAATTGGAAAAGGGACATTTTTGGTATAAACCATACTTCTGTGGTACAACATAGATTACAAAGAGCAATTTATATATTTTTCAGCTGGATAATTTGCTAAACTGGTTCAAAATTGCATGTACAGTGAGATTTTGGAATTCTTATATGAGTATATACCAATTGCCTAGATTGTAAAAGGCTATCATAAGAAAACCGATAAAACTTAAAAAATCATAGGATTATTTGACCAAGAGCTATTTTTTTACCATAAACAAGTCATTATATACATGTTTTATTGATTGCAATCCCAAATAATGCAAAAATAAGAATTTGGAGTCAAGTCTTAACTGCATGCATGTTGTGTGACCATAAAAGGTTAAAATACCTGATTATGTCAATTTAAGAGCTGAAATTTCCCATAAACAGAATTGTTCATCCAAAAAAGATGATTAAGCATGTTTACTTACATCAAATATGACTTATTTTCATTGGAATAGGTACAACTTCTAAAAATTGAATTTCTGATGATTCTCTGTAATAGGAAGTACACCACTAATTCATGGCCCCATTGCTTTCTATGTTAAATTCCTCAATTTCAAGCAGACACAGCTCTTTTGTTTCAAGTTCAAATAAAGTGACAATCATTGCATGTCAAAGCAACACTTTATGGTGTCTTGTACTGGAAAAATCAACATACCTTTAATGGCATATAAGAAAGAACTGGTTCCCGGAACTTCTGATGTACCACAACAGGTACTTCAGATCTGACATACAGGCAAAAAGTACCCTCTTTATAAAATTTGGTGCAGTTTTTTTAATATTCAAAATTATAAGTCAAAAAGTAGTCTACAATGATCACCAGTCATTCAGCTTTCATTTGATATCAACAATACATAAATATTCTACATATTTTGAAATTACACTCATGCGTAGGAACTATTTTGTGTTAAATATGTACTACTTTCTGGTATGTGCTTTCTGGCCGGGCCGAATTAGTGGTGTTACACCTATAACAGAAACGAACTTGCTATACTGACTTCAGCATCACTTTATTTCATTCTATGATCTATTTCAAGCAATAAAAAACACATAAAGCTTAAGTCCAAATTTTTTTTTACTAATTTTAAGCTCAAATTGGACTGGTAGTAACATATAGGTTATTCAAAGAAAACTGCATATGGATATTATAAATGGCCAATATACTTATTTTATTCTCAAAATCATTGTTGTATTTAATAATTTCTGTTAGGAAAACAATGTGCTTACCAATAGTCATATTTCACCAGAGTTTGTTTATTTGATAAAAATATATTAGACCAAACCTAAGACATAATTGAGAAAATTGTCCCCCCTTTTTTTCTTCAAATTGGAAAAGGGACATTTTTGGTATAAACCATACTTCTGTGGTACAACATAGATTATAAAGAGCAATTTATATATTTTTCAGCTGGATAACTTGCTAAACTGGTTCAAAATTGCATGTACAGTGAGATTTTGGAATTCTTAAATGAGTATATACCAATTGCCTAGATTGTAAAAGGCTATCATAAGAAAACCAATAAAACTTAAAAAATCATAGGATTATTTGACCAAGAGCTATTTTTTTACCATAAACAAGTCATTATATACATGTTTTATTGATTGCAATCCCAAATAATGCAAAAATAAGAATTTGGAGTCAAGTCTTAACTGCATGCATGTTGTGTGACCATAAAAGGTTAAAATACCTGATTATGTCAATTTAAGAGCTGAAATTTCCCATAAACAGAATTGTTCATCCAAAAAAGATGATTAAACATGTTTACTTACATCAAATATGACTTATTTTCATTGGAATAGATACAACTTCTAAAAATTGAATTTCTGATGATTCTCTGTAATACAGAACCGAACTTGCTATACTGACTTCAGCATCACTTTATTTCATTCTATGATCTATTTCAAGCAATAAAAAACACATAGTTAAATTCCTCAATTTCAAGCAGACACAGCTCTTTTGTTTCAAGTTCAAATAAAGTGACAATCATTGCATGTCAAAGCAACACTTTATGGTGTCTTGTACTGGAAAAATCAACATACCTTTAATGGCATATAAGAAAGAACTGGTTCCCGGAACTTCTGATGTACCACAACAGGTACTTCAGATCTGACATACAGGCAAAAAGTACCCTCTTTATAAAATTTGGTGCAGTTTTTTTAATATTCAAAATTATAAGTCAAAAAGTAGTCTACAATGATCACCAGTCATTCAGCTTTCATTTGATATCAACAATACATAAATATTCTACATATTTTGAAATTACACTCATGCGTAGGAACTATTTTGTGTTAAATATGTACTACTTTCTGGTATGTGCTTTCTGGCCGGGCCGAATTAGTGGTGTTACACCTATAACAGAAACGAACTTGCTATACTGACTTCAGCATCACTTTATTTCATTCTATGATCTATTTCAAGCAATAAAAAACACATAAAGCTTAAGTCCAAATTTTTTTTTACTAATTTTAAGCTCAAATTGGACTGGTAGTAACATATAGGTTATTCAAAGAAAACTGCATATGGATATTATAAATGGCCAATATACTTATTTTATTCTCAAAATCATTGTTGTATTTAATAATTTCTGTTAGGAAAACAATGTGCTTACCAATAGTCATATTTCACCAGAGTTTGTTTATTTGATAAAAATATATTAGACCAAACCTAAGACATAATTGAGAAAATTGTCCCCCCTTTTTTTCTTCAAATTGGAAAAGGGACATTTTTGGTATAAACCATACTTCTGTGGTACAACATAGATTATAAAGAGCAATTTATATATTTTTCAGCTGGATAACTTGCTAAACTGGTTCAAAATTGCATGTACAGTGAGATTTTGGAATTCTTAAATGAGTATATACCAATTGCCTAGATTGTAAAAGGCTATCATAAGAAAACCAATAAAACTTAAAAAATCATAGGATTATTTGACCAAGAGCTATTTTTTTACCATAAACAAGTCATTATATACATGTTTTATTGATTGCAATCCCAAATAATGCAAAAATAAGAATTTGGAGTCAAGTCTTAACTGCATGCATGTTGTGTGACCATAAAAGGTTAAAATACCTGATTATGTCAATTTAAGAGCTGAAATTTCCCATAAACAGAATTGTTCATCCAAAAAAGATGATTAAACATGTTTACTTACATCAAATATGACTTATTTTCATTGGAATAGATACAACTTCTAAAAATTGAATTTCTGATGATTCTCTGTAATACAGAACCGAACTTGCTATACTGACTTCAGCATCACTTTATTTCATTCTATGATCTATTTCAAGCAATAAAAAACACATAGTTAAATTCCTCAATTTCAAGCAGACACAGCTCTTTTGTTTCAAGTTCAAATAAAGTGACAATCACTGCATGTCAAAGCAACACTTTATGGTGTCTTGTACTGGAAAAATCAACATACCTTTAACGGCATATAAGAAAGAACTGGTTCCCGGAACTTCTGATGTACCAAAACAGGTACTTCAGATCTGACATACAGGCAAAAAGTACCCTCTTTATAAAATTTGGTGCAGTTTTTTTAATATTCAAAATTATAAGTCAAAAAGTAGTCTACAATGATCACCAGTCATTCAGCTTTCATTTGATATCAACAATACATAAATATTCTACATATTTTGAAAGTTACACTCATGCATAGGAACTATTTTGTGTTAAATATGTACTACTTTCTGGTATGTGCTTTCTGGCCGGGCCGAATTAGTGGTGTTACACCTATAACAGAACCGAACTTGCTATACTGACTTCAGCATCACTTTATTTCATTCTATGATCTATTTCAAGCAATAAAAAACACATAAAGCTTAAGTCCAAATTTTTTTTTTACTAATTTTAAGCTCAAATTGGACTGGTAGTAACATATAGGTTATTCAAAGAAAACTGCATATGGATATTATAAATGGCCAATATACTTATTTTATTCTCAAAATCATTGTTGTATTTAATAATTTCTGTTAGGAAAACAATGTGCTTACCAATAGTCATATTTCACCAGAGTTTGTTTATTTGATAAAAATATATTAGACCAAACCTAAGACATAATTGAGAAAACTGTTCCCCCTTTTTTTCTTCAAATTGGAAAAGGGACATTTTTGGTATAAACCATATTTCTGTGGTACAACATAGATTATAAAGAGCAATTTATATATTTTTCAGCTGGATAACTTGCTTAACTGGTTCAAAATTGCATGTACAGTGAGATTTTGGAATTCTTATATGAGTATATACCAATTGCCTAGATTGTAAAAGGCTATCATAAGAAAACCAATAAAACTTAAAAAATCATAGGATTATTTGACCAAGAGCTATTTTTTTACCATAAACAAGTCATTATATACATGTTTTATTGATTGCAATCCCAAATAATGCAAAAATAAGAATTTGGAGTCAAGTCTTAACTGCATGCATGTTGTGTGACCATAAAAGGTTAAAATACCTGATTATGTCAATTTAAGAGCTGAAATTTCCCATAAACAGAATTGTTCATCCAAAAAAGATGATTAAACATGTTTACTTACATCAAATATGACTTATTTTCATTGGAATAGGTACAACTTCTAAAAATTGAATTTCTGATGATTCTCTGTAATAGGAAGTACACCACTAATTCATGGCCCCATTGCTTTCTATGTTAAATTCCTCAATTTCAAGCAGACACAGCTCTTTTGTTTCAAGTTCAAATAAAGTGACAATCATTGCATGTCAAAGCAACACTTTATGGTGTCTTGTACTGGAAAAATCAACATACCTTTAATGGCATATAAGAAAGAACTGGTTCCCGGAACTTCTGATGTACCAAAACAGGTACTTCAGATCTGACATACAGGCAAAAAGTACCCTCTTTATAAAATTTGGTGCATTTTTTTTAATATTCAAAATTATAAGTCAAAAAGTAGTCTACAATGATCACCAGTCATTCAGCTTTCATTTGATATCAACAATACATAAATATTCTACATATTTTGAAAGTTATACTCATGCGTAGGAACTATTTTGTGTTAAATATGTACTACTTTCTGGTATGTGCTTTCTGGCCGGGCCGAATTAGTGGTGTTACACCTATAACAGAACCGAACTTGCTATACTGACTTCAGCATCACTTTATTTCATTCTATGATCTATTTCAAGCAATAAAAAACACATAAAGCTTAAGTCCAAATTTTTTTTTACTAATTTTAAGCTCAAATTGGACTGGTAGTAACATATAGGTTATTCAAAGAAAACTGCATATGGATATTATAAATGGCCAATATACTTATTTTATTCTCAAAATCATTGTTGTATTTAATAATTTCTGTTAGGAAAACAATGTGCTTACCAATAGTCATATTTCACCAGAGTTTGTTTATTTGATAAAAATATATTAGACCAAACCTAAGACATAATTGAGAAAATTGTCCCCCCTTTTTTTCTTCAAATTGGAAAAGGGACATTTTTGGTATAAACCATACTTCTGTGGTACAACATAGATTATAAAGAGCAATTTATATATTTTTCAGCTGGATAACTTGCTAAACTGGTTCAAAATTGCATGTACAGTGAGATTTGGGAATTCTTATATGAGTATATACCAATTGCCTAGATTGTAAAAGGCTATCATAAGAAAACCAATAAAACTTAAAAAATCATAGGATTATTTGACCAAGAGCTATTTTTTTACCATAAACAAGTCATTATATACATGTTTTATTGATTGCAATCCCAAATAATGCAAAAATAAGAATTTGGAGTCAAGTCTTAACTGCATCCATGTTGTGTGACCATAAAAGGTTAAAATACCTGATTATGTCAATTTAAGAGCTGAAATTTCCCATAAACAGAATTGTTCATCCAAAAAAGATGATTAAACATGTTTACTTACATCAAATATGACTTATTTTCATTGGAATAGGTACAACTTCTAAAAATTGAATTTCTGATGATTCTCTGTATAACAGAACCGAACTTGCTATACTGACTTCAGCATCACTTTATTTCATTCTATGATCTATTTCAAGCAATAAAAAACACATAAAGCTTAAGTCCAAATTTTTTTTTACTAATTTTAAGCTCAAATTGGACTGGTAGTAACATATAGGTTATTCAAAGAAAACTGCATATGGATATTATAAATGGCCAATATACTTATTTTATTCTCAAAATCATTGTTGTATTTAATAATTTCTGTTAGGAAAACAATGTGCTTACAAATAGTCATATTTCACCAGAGTTTGTTTATTTGATAAAAATATATTAGACCAAACCTAAGACATAATTGAGAAAATTGTCCCCCCTTTTTTTCTTCAAATTGGAAAAGGGACATTTTTGGTATAAACCATACTTCTGTGGTACAACATAGATTATAAAGAGCAATTTATATATTTTTTCAGCTGGATAACTTGCTAAACTGGTTCAAAATTGCATGTACAGTGAGATTTTGGAATTCTTATATGAGTATATACCAATTGCCTAGATTGTAAGAAGGCTATCATAAGAAAACCAATAAAACTTAAAAAAATCTAGGATTATTTGACCAAGAGCTATTTTTACCATAAACAAGTCATTATATACATGTTTTATTGATTGCAATCCCAAATAATGCAAAAATAAGAATTTGGAGTCAAGTCTTAACTGCATGCATGTTGTGTGACCATAAAAGGTTAAAATACCTGATTATGTCAATTTAAGAGCTGAAATTTCCCATAAACAGAATTGTTCATCCAAAAAAGATGATTAAACATGTTTACTTACATCAAATATGACTTATTTTCATTGGAATAGGTACAACTTCTAAAAATTGAATTTCTGATGATTTTCTGTTATAACAGAACCGAACTTGCTATACTGACTTCAGCATCACTTTATTTCATTCTATGATCTATTTCAAGCAATAAAAAACACATAAAGCTTAAGTCCAAATTTTTTTTTACTAATTTTAAGCTCAAATTGGACTGGTAGTAACATATAGGTTATTCAAAGAAAACTGCATATGGATATATAAATGGCCAATATACTTATTTTATTCTCAAAATCATTGTTGTATTTAATAATTTCTGTTAGGAAAACAATGTGCTTACCAATAGTCATATTTCACCAGAGTTTGTTTATTTGATAAAAATATATTAGACCAAACCTAAGACATAATTGAGAAAATTGTCCCCCCTTTTTTTCTTCAAATTGGAAAAAGGACATTTTTGGTATAAACCATACTTCTGTGGTACAACATAGATTATAAAGAGCAATTTATATATTTTTCAGCTGGATAACTTGCTAAACTGGTTCAAAATTGCATGTACAGTGAGATTTTGGAATTCTTATATGAGTATATACTAATTGCCTAGATTGTAAAAGGCTATCATAAGAAAACCAATAAAACTTAAAAAATCATAGGATTATTTGACCAAGAGCTATTTTTTTACCATAAACAAGTCATTATATACATGTTTTATTGATTGCAATCCCAAGTAATGCAAAAATAAGAATTTTGTGTCAAGTCTTAACTGCATGCATGTTGTGTGACCATAAAAGGTTAAAATACCTGATTATGTCAATTTAAGAGCTGAAATTTCCCATAAACAGAATTGTTCATCCAAAAAAGATGATTAAACATGTTTACTTACATCAAATATGACTTATTTTCATTGGAATAGGTACAACTTCTAAAAATTGAATTTCTGATGATTCTCTGTATAACAGAACCGAACTTGCTATACTGACTTCAGCATCACTTTATTTCATTCTATGATCTATTTCAAGCAATAAAAAACACATAAAGCTTAAGTCCAAATTTTTTTTTACTAATTTTAAGCTCAAATTGGACTGGTAGTAACATATAGGTTATTCAAAGAAAACTGCATATGGATATTATAAATGGCCAATATACTTATTTTATTCTCAAAATCATTGTTGTATTTAATAATTTCTGTTAGGAAAACAATGTTCTTACCAATAGTCATATTTCATCAGAGTTTGTTTATTTGATAAAAATATATTAGACCAAACCTAAGACATAATTGAGAAAATTGTCCCCCCTTTTTTTCTTCAAATTGGAAAAGGGACATTTTTGGTATAAACCATACTTCTGTGGTACAACATAGATTATAAAAAGCAATTTATATATTTTTCAGCTGGATAACTTGCTAAACTGGTTCAAAATTGCATGTACAGTGAGATTTGGGAATTCTTATATGAGTATATACCAATTGCCTAGATTGTAAAAGGCTATCATAAGAAAACCAATAAAACTTAAAAAATCATAGGATTATTTGACCAAGAGCTATTTTTTTACCATAAACAAGTCATTATATACATGTTTTATTGATTGCAATCCCAAATAATGCAAAAATAAGAATTTGGAGTCAAGTCTTAACTGCATGCATGTTGTGTGACCATAAAAGGTTAAAATACCTGATTATGTCAATTTAAGAGCTGAAATTTCCCATAAACAGAATTGCTCATCCAAAAAAGATGATTAAACATGTTTACTTACATCAAATATGACTTATTTTCATTGGAATAGGTACAACTTCTAAAAATTGAATTTCTGATGATTCTCTGTAATACAGAACCGAACTTGCTATACTGACTTCAGCATCACTTTATTTCATTCTATGATCTATTTCAAGCAATAAAAAACACATAAAGCTTAAGTCCATTTTTTTTTTTTACTAATTTTAAGCTCAAATTGGACTGGTAGTAACATATAGGTTATTCAAAGAAAACTGCATATGGATATTATAAATGGCCAATATACTTATTTTATTCTCAAAATCATTGTTGTATTTAATAATTTCTGTTAGGAAAACAATGTGCTTACCAATAGTCATATTTCACCAGAGTTTGTTTATTTGATAAAAATATATTAGACCAAACCTAAGACATAATTGAGAAAATTGTCCCCCCTTTTTTTCTTCAAATTGGAAAAGGGACATTTTTGGTATAAACCATACTTCTGTGGTACAACATAGATTATAAAGAGCAATTTATATATTTTTCAGCTGGATAACTTGCTAAACTGGTTCAAAATTGCATGTACAGTGAGATTTTGGAATTCTTAAATGAGTATATACCAATTGCCTAGATTGTAAAAGGCTATCATAAGAAAACCAATAAAACTTAAAAAATCATAGGATTATTTGACCAAGAGCTATTTTTTTACCATAAACAAGTCATTATATACATGTTTTATTGATTGCAATCCCAAATAATGCAAAAATAAGAATTTGGAGTCAAGTCTTAACTGCATGCATGTTGTGTGACCATAAAAGGTTAAAATACCTGATTATGTCAATTTAAGAGCTGAAATTTCCCATAAACAGAATTGCTCATCCAAAAAAGATGATTAAATATGTTTACTTACATCAAATATGACTTATTTTCATTGGAATAGGTACAACTTCTAAAAATTGAATTTCTGATGATTCTCTGTAATACAGAACCGAACTTGCTATACTGACTTCAGCATCACTTTATTTCATTCTATGATCTATTTCAAGCAATAAAAAACACATAAAGCTTAAGTCCATTTTTTTTTTTTACTAATTTTAAGCTCAAATTGGACTGGTAGTAACATATAGGTTATTCAAAGAAAACTGCATATGGATATTATAAATGGCCAATATACTTATTTTATTCTCAAAATCATTGTTGTATTTAATAATTTCTGTTAGGAAAACAATGTGCTTACCAATAGTCATATTTCACCAGAGTTTGTTTATTTGATAAAAATATATTAGACCAAACCTAAGACATAATTGAGAAAATTGTCCCCCCTTTTTTTCTTCAAATTGGAAAAGGGACATTTTTGGTATAAACCATACTTCTGTGGTACAACATAGATTATAAAGAGCAATTTATATATTTTTCAGCTGGATAACTTGCTAAACTGGTTCAAAATTGCATGTACAGTGAGATTTTGGAATTCTTATATGAGTATATACCAATTGCCTAGATTGTAAAAGGCTATCATAAGAAAACCAATAAAACTTAAAAAATCATAGGATTATTTGACCAAGAGCTATTTTTTTACCATAAACAAGTCATTATATACATGTTTTATTGATTGCAATCCCAAATAATGCAAAAATAAGAATTTGGAGTCAAGTCTTAACTGCATGCATGTTGTGTGACCATAAAAGGTTAAAATACCTGATTATGTCAATTTAAGAGCTGAAATTTCCCATAAACAGAATTGTTCATCCAAAAAAGATGATTAAACATGTTTACTTACATCAAATATGACTTATTTTCATTGGAATAGGTACAACTTCTAAAAATTGAATTTCTGATGATTCTCTGTATAACAGAACCGAACTTGCTATACTGACTTCAGCATCACTTTATTTCATTCTATGATCTATTTCAAGCAATAAAAAACACATAAAGCTTAAGTCCAATTTTTTTTTACTAATTTTAAGCTCAAATTGGACTGGTAGTAACATATAGGTTATTCAAAGAAAACTGCATATGGATATTATAAATGGCCAATATACTTATTTTATTCTCAAAATCATTGTTGTATTTAATAATTTCTGTAAGGAAAACAATGTGCTTACCAATAGTCATATTTCACCAGAGTTTGTTTATTTGATAAAAATATATGAGACCAAACCTAAGACATAATTGAGAAAATTGTCCCCCCTTTTTTTCTTCAAATTGGAAAAGGGACATTTTTGGTATAAACCATACTTCTGTGGTACAACATAGATTATAAAGAGCAATTTATATATTTTTCAGCTGGATAACTTGCTAAACTGGTTCAAAATTGCATGTACAGTGAGATTTTGGAATTCTTATATGAGTATATACCAATTGCCTAGATTGTAAAAGGCTATCATAAGAAAACCAATAAAACTTAAAAAATCATAGGATTATTTGACCAAGAGCTTTTTTTTTACCATAAACAAATCATTATATACATGTTTTATTGATTGCAATCCCAAATAATGCAAAAATAAGAATTTGGAGTCAAGTCTTAACTGCATGCATGTTGTGTGACCATAAAAGGTTAAAATACCTGATTATGTCAATTTAAGAGCTGAAATTTCCCATAAACAGAATTGTTCATCCAAAAAAGATGATTAAACATGTTTACTTACATCAAATATGACTTATTTTCATTGGAATAGGTACAACTTCTAAAAATTGAATTTCTGATGATTCTCTGTATAACAGAACCGAACTTGCTATACTGACTTCAGCATCACTTTATTTCATTCTATGATCTATTTCAAGCAATAAAAAACACATAAAGCTTAAGTCCAAATTTTTTTTTACTAATTTTAAGCTCAAATTGGACTGGTAGTAACATATAGGTTATTCAAAGAAAACTGCATATGGATATTATAAATGGCCAATATACTTATTTTATTCTCAAAATCATTGTTGTATTTAATAATTTCTGTTAGGAAAACAATGTGCTTACAAATAGTCATATTTCACCAGAGTTTGTTTATTTGATAAAAATATATTAGACCAAACCTAAGACATAATTGAGAAAATTGTCCCCCCTTTTTTTCTTCAAATTGGAAAAGGGACATTTTTGGTATAAACCATACTTCTGTGGTACAACATAGATTATAAAGAGCAATTTATATATTTTTCAGCTGGATAACTTGCTAAACTGGTTCAAAATTGCATGTACAGTGAGATTTTGGAATTCTTATATGAGTATATACCAATTGCCTAGATTGTAAAAGGCTATCATAAGAAAACCGATAAAACTTAAAAAATCATAGGATTATTTGACCAAGAGCTATTTTTTTACCATAAACAAGTCATTATATACATGTTTTATTGATTGCAATCCCAAATAATGCAAAAATAAGAATTTGGAGTCAAGTCTTAACTGCATGCATGTTGTGTGACCATAAAAGGTTAAAATACCTGATTATGTCAATTTAAGAGCTGAAATTTCCCATAAACAGAATTGTTCATCCAAAAAAGATGATTAAACATGTTTACTTACATCAAATATGACTTATTTTCATTGGAATAGGTACAACTTCTAAAAATTGAATTTCTGATGATTCTCTGTTATAACAGAACCGAACTTGCTATACTGACTTCAGCATCACTTTATTTCATTCTATGATCTATTTCAAGCAATAAAAAACACATAAAGCTTAAGTCCAAATTTTTTTTTACTAATTTTAAGCTCAAATTGGACTGGTAGTAACATATAGGTTATTCAAAGAAAACTGCATATGGATATTATAAATGGCCAATATACTTATTTTATTCTCAAAATCATTGTTGTATTTAATAATTTCTGTTAGGAAAACAATGTGCTTACCAATAGTCATATTTCACCAGAGTTTGTTTATTTGATAAAAATATATTAGACCAAACCTAAGACATAATTGAGAAAATTGTCCCCCCTTTTTTTCTTCAAATTGGAAAAGGGACATTTTTGGTATAAACCATACTTCTGTGGTACAACATAGATTATAAAGAGCAATTTATATATTTTTCAGCTGGATAACTTGCTAAACTGGTTCAAAATTGCATGTACAGTGAGATTTTGGAATTCTTATATGAGTATATACCAATTGCCTAGATTGTAAAAGGCTATCATAAGAAAACCAATAAAACTTAAAAAATCATAGGATTATTTGACCAAGAGCTATTTTTTTACCATAAACAAGTCATTATATACATGTTTTATTGATTGCAATCCCAAATAATGCAAAAATAAGAATTTGGAGTCAAGTCTTAACTGCACGCATGTTGTGTGACCATAAAAGGTTAAAATACCTGATTATGTCAATTTAAGAGCTGAAATTTCCCATAAACAGAATTGTTCATCCAAAAAAGATGATTAAACATGTTTACTTACATCAAATATGACTTATTTTCATTGGAATAGGTACAACTTCTAAAAATTGAATTTCTGATGATTCTCTGTAATAGGAAGTACACCACTAATTCATGGCCCCATTGCTTTCTATGTTAAATTCCTCAATTTCAAGCAGACACAGCTCTTTTGTTTCAAGTTCAAATAAAGTGACAATCATTGCATGTCAAAGCAACACTTTATGGTGTCTTGTACTGGAAAAATCAACATACCTTAAATGGCATATAAGAAAGAACTGGTTCCCGGAACTTCTGATGTACCAAAACAGGTACTTCAGATCTGACATACAGGCAAAAAGTACCCTCTTTATAAAATTTGGTGCAGTTTTTTTAATATTCAAAATTATAAGTCAAAAAGTAGTCTACAATGATCACCAGTCATTCCGCTTTCATTTGATATCAACAATACATAAATATTCTTCATATTTTGAAAGTTACACTCATGCGTAGGAACTATTTTGTGTTAAATATGTACTACTTTCTGGTATGTGCTGTCTGGCCGGGCCGAATTAGTGGTGTTACACCTATAACAGAACCGAACTTGCTATACTGACTTCAGCATCACTTTGTTTCATTCTATGATCTATTTCAAGCAATAAAAAACACATAAAGCTTAAGTCCAAATTTTTTTTTACTAATTTTAAGCTCAAATTGGACTGGTAGTAACATATAGGTTATTCAAAGAAAACTGCATATGGATATTATAAATGGCCAATATACTTATTTTATTCTCAAAATCATTGTTGTATTTAATAATTTCTGTTAGGAAAACAATGTGCTTACCAATAGTCATATTTCACCAGAGTTTGTTTATTTGATAAAAATATATTAGACCAAACCTAAGACATAATTGAGAAAATTGTCCCCCCTTTTTTTCTTCAAATTGGAAAAGGGACATTTTTGGTATAAACCATACTTCTGTGGTACAACATAGATTATAAATAGCAATTTATATATTTTTCGGCTGGATAACTTGCTAAACTGGTTCAAAATTGCATGTACAGTGAGATTTTGGAATTCTTATATGAGTATATACCAATTGCCTAGATTGTAAAAGGCTATCATAAGAAAACCAATAAAACTTAAAAAATCATAGGATTATTTGACCAAGAGCTATTTTTTTACCATAAACAAGTCATTATATACATGTTTTATTGATTGCAATCCCAAATAATGCAAAAATAAGAATTTGGAGTCAAGTCTTAACTGCATGCATGTTGTGTGACCATAAAAGGTTAAAATACCTGATTATGTCAATTTAAGAGCTGAAATTTCCCATAAACAGAATTGTTCATCCAAAAATGATGATTAAACATGTTTACTTACATCAAATATGACTTATTTTCATTGGAATAGGTACAACTTCTAAAAATTGAATTTCTGATGATTCTCTGTAATATAACAGAACCGAACTTGCTATACTGACTTCAGCATCACTTTATTTCATTCTATGATCTATTTCAAGCAATAAAAAACACATAAAGCTTAAGTCCAAATTTTTTTTTACTAATTTTAAGCTCAAATTGGACTGGTAGTAACAAATAGGTTATTCAAAGAAAACTGCATATGGATATTATAAATGGCCAATATACTTATTTTATTCTCAAAATCATTGTTGTATTTAATAATTTCTGTTAGGAAAACAATGTGCTTACCAATAGTCATATTTCACCAGAGTTTGTTTATTTGATAAAAATATATTAGACCAAACCTAAGACATAATTGAGAAAATTGTCCCCCCTTTTTTTCTTCAAATTGGAAAAGGGACATTTTTGGTATAAACCATACTTCTGTGGTACAACATAGATTATAAAGAGCAATTTATATATTTTTCAGCTGGATAACTTGCTAAACTGGTTCAAAATTGCATGTACAGTGAGATTTTGGAATTATTATATGAGTATATACCAATTGCCTAGATTGTAAAAGGCTATCATAAGAAAACCGATAAAACTTAAAAAATCATAGGATTATTTGACCAAGAGCTATTTTTTTACCATAAACAAGTCATTATATACATGTTTTATTGATTGCAATCCCAAATAATGCAAAAATAAGAATTTGGAGTCAAGTCTTAACTGCATGCATGTTGTGTGACCATAAAAGGTTAAAATACCTGATTATGTCAATTTAAGAGCTGAAATTTCCCATAAACAGAATTGTTCATCCAAAAAAGATGATTAAACATGTTTACTTACATCAAATATGACTTATTTTCATTGGAATAGGTACAACTTCTAAAAATTGAATTTCTGATGATTCTCTGTAATACAGAACCGAACTTGCTATACTGACTTCAGCATCACTTTATTTCATTCTATGATCTATTTCAAGCAATAAAAAACACATAAAGCTTAAGTCCAAATTTTTTTTTACTAATTTTAAGCTCAAATTGGACTGGTAGTAACATATAGGTTATTCAAAGAAAACTGCATATGGATATTATAAATGGCCAATATACTTATTTTATTCTCAAAATCATTGTTGTATTTAATAATTTCTGTTAGGAAAACAATGTGCTTACCAATAGTCATATTTCACCAGAGTTTGTTTATTTAATAAAAATATATTAGACCAAACCTAAGACATAATTGAGAAAATTGTCCCCCCTTTTTTTCTTCAAATTGGAAAAGGGACATTTTTGGTATAAACCATACTTCTGTGGTACAACATAGATTATAAAGAGCAATTTATATATTTTCAGCTGGATAACTTGCTAAACTGGTTCAAAATTGCATGTACAGTGAGATTTTGGAATTCTTATATGAGTATATACCAATTGCCTAGATTGTAAAAGGCTATCATAAGAAAACCAATAAAACTTAAAAAATCATAGGATTATTTGACCAAGAGCTATTTTTTTACCATAAACAAGTCATTATATACATGTTTTATTGATTGCAATCCCAAATAATGCAAAAATAAGAATTTGGAGTCAAGTCTTAACTGCATGCATGTTGTGTGACCATAAAAGGTTAAAATACCTGATTATGTCAATTTAAGAGCTGAAATTTCCCATAAACAGAATTGTTCATCCAAAAAAGATGATTAAACATGTTTACTTACATCAAATATGACTTATTTTCATTGGAATAGGTACAACTTCTAAAAATTGAATTTCTGATGATTCTCTGTAATACAGAACCGAACTTGCTATACTGACTTCAGCATCACTTTATTTCATTCTATGATCTATTTCAAGCAATAAAAAACACATAAAGCTTAAGTCCAAATTTTTTTTTACTAATTTTAAGCTCAAATTGGACTGGTAGTAACATATAGGTTATTCAAAGAAAACTGCATATGGATATTATAAATGGCCAATGTACTTATTTTATTCTCAAAATCATTGTTGTATTTAATAATTTCTGTTAGGAAAACAATGTGCTTACCAATAGTCATATTTCACCAGAGTTTGTTTATTTAATAAAAATATATTAGACCAAACCTAAGACATAATTGAGAAAATTGTCCCCCCTTTTTTTCTTCAAATTGGAAAAGGGACATTTTTGGTATAAACCATACTTCTGTGGTACAACATAGATTATAAAGAGCAATTTATATATTTTCAGCTGGATAACTTGCTAAACTGGTTCAAAATTGCATGTACAGTGAGATTTTGGAATTCTTATATGAGTATATACCAATTGCCTAGATTGTAAAAGGCTATCATAAGAAAACCAATAAAACTTAAAAAATCATAGGATTATTTGACCAAGAGCTATTTTTTTACCATAAACAAGTCATTATATACATGTTTTATTGATTGCAATCCCAAATAATGCAAAAATAAGAATTTGGAGTCAAGTCTTAACTGCATGCATGTTGTGTGACCATAAAAGGTTAAAATACCTGATTATGTCAATTTAAGAGCTGAAATTTCCCATAAACAGAATTGTTCATCCAAAAAAGATGATTAAACATGTTTACTTACATCAAATATGACTTATTTTCATTGGAATAGGTACAACTTCTAAAAATTGAATTTCTGATGATTCTCTGTAATACAGAACCGAACTTGCTATACTGACTTCAGCATCACTTTATTTCATTCTATGATCTATTTCAAGCAATAAAAAACACATAAAGCTTAAGTCCAAATTTTTTTTTACTAATTTTAAGCTCAAATTGGACTGGTAGTAACATATAGGTTATTCAAAGAAAACTGCATATGGATATTATAAATGGCCAATATACTTATTTTATTCTCAAAATCATTGTTGTATTTAATAATTTCTGTTAGGAAAACAATGTGCTTACCAATAGTCATATTTCACCAGAGTTTGTTTATTTGATAAAAATATATTAGACCAAACCTAAGACATAATTGAGAAAATTGTCCCCCCTTTTTTTCTTCAAATTGGAAAAGGGACATTTTTGGTATAAACCATACTTCTGTGGTACAACATAGATTATAAAGAGCAATTTATATATTTTCAGCTGGATAACTTGCTAAACTGGATCAAAATTGCATGTACAGTGAGATTTTGGAATTCTTATATGAGTATATACCAATTGCCTAGATTGTAAAAAGGCTATCATAAGAAAACCAATAAAACTTAAAAAAATCATAGGATTATTTGACCAAGAGCTATTTTTTTACCATAAACAAGTCATTATATACATGTTTTATTGATTGCAATCCCAAATAATGCAAAAATAAGAATTTGGAGTCAAGTCTTAACTGCATGCATGTTGTGTGACCATAAAAGGTTAAAATACCTGATTATGTCAATTTAAGAGCTGAAATTTCCCATAACAGAATTGTTCATCCAAAAAAGATGATTAAACATGTTTACTTACATCAAATATGACTTATTTTCATTGGAATAGGTACAACTTCTAAAATTGAATTTCTGATGATTCTCTGTTATAACAGAACCGAACTTGCTATACTGACTTCAGCATCACTTTATTTCATTCTATGATCTATTTCAAGCAATAAAAAACACATAAAGCTTAAGTCCAAATTTTTTTTTACTAATTTTAAGCTCAAATTGGACTGGTAGTAACATATAGGTTATTCAAAGAAAACTGCATATGGATATTATAAATGGCCAATATACTTATTTTATTCTCAAAATCATTGTTGTATTTAATAATTTCTGTTAGGAAAACAATGTGCTTACCAATAGTCATATTTCACCAGAGTTTGTTTATTTGATAAAAATATATTAGACCAAACCTAAGACATAATTGAGAAAATTGTCCCCCCTTTTTTTCTTCAAATTGGAAAAGGGACATTTTTGGTATAAACCATACTTCTGTGGTACAACATAGATTATAAAGAGCAATTTATATATTTTCAGCTGGATAACTTGCTAAACTGGATCAAAATTGCATGTACAGTGAGATTTTGGAATTCTTATATGAGTATATACCAATTGCCTAGATTGTAAAAGGCTATCATAAGAAAACCAATAAAACTTAAAAAAATCATAGGATTATTTGACCAAGAGCTATTTTTTTACCATAAACAAGTCATTATATACATGTTTTATTGATTGCAATCCCAAATAATGCAAAAATAAGAATTTGGAGTCAAGTCTTAACTGCATGCATGTTGTGTGACCATAAAAGGTTAAAATACCTGATTATGTCAATTTAAGAGCTGAAATTTCCCATAAACAGAATTGTTCATCCAAAAAAGATGATTAAACATGTTTACTTACATCAAATATGACTTATTTTCATTGGAATAGGTACAACTTCTAAAAATTGAATTTCTGATGATTCTCTGTTATAACAGAACCGAACTTGCTATACTGACTTCAGCATCACTTTATTTCATTCTATGATCTATTTCAAGCAATAAAAAACACATAAAGCTTAAGTCCAAATTTTTTTTTACTAATTTTAAGCTCAAATTGGACTGGTAGTAACATATAGGTTATTCAAAGAAAACTGCATATGGATATTATAAATGGCCAATATACTTATTTTATTCTCAAAATCATTGTTGTATTTAATAATTTCTGTTAGGAAAACAATGTGCTTACCAATAGTCATATTTCACCAGAGTTTGTTTATTCGATAAAAAATATATTAGACCAAACCTAAGACATAATTGAGAAAATTGTCCCCCGTTTTTTTCTTCAAATTGGAAAAGGGACATTTTTGGTATAAACCATACTTCTGTGGTACAACATAGATTATAAAGAGCAATTTATATATTTTTCAGCTGGATAACTTGCTAAACTGGTTCAAAATTGCATGTACAGTGAGATTTTGGAATTCTTATATGAGTATATACCAATTGCCTAGATTGTAAAAGGCTATCATAAGAAAACCAATAAAACTTAAAAAATCATAGGATTATTTGACCAAGAGCTATTTTTTTACCATAAACAAGTCATTATATACATGTTTTATTGATTGCAATCCCAAATAATGCAAAAATAAGAATTTGGAGTCAAGTCTTAACTGCATGCATGTTGTGTGACCATAAAAGGTTAAAATACCTGATTATGTCAATTTGAGAGCTGAAATTTCCCATAAACAGAATTGTTCATCCAAAAAAGATGATTAAACATGTTTACTTACATCAAATAAGACTTATTTTCATTGGAATAGGTACAACTTCTAAAAATTGAATTTCTGATGATTCTCTGTAATAGGAAGTACACCACTAATTCATGGCCCCATTGCTTTCTATGTTAAATTCCTCAATTTCAAGCAGACACAGCTCTTTTGTTTCAAGTTCAAATAAAGTGACAATCATTGCATGTCAAAGCAACACTTTATGGTGTCTTGTACTGGAAAAATCAACATACCTTTAATGGCATATAAGAAAGAACTGGTTCCCGGAACTTCTGATGTACCAAAACAGGTACTTCAGATCTGACATACAGGCAAAAAGTACCCTTTTTATAAAATTTGGTGCAGGTTTTTTAATATTCAAAATTATAAGTCAAAAAGTAGTCTACAATGATCACCAGTCATTCAGCTTTCATTTGATATCAACAATACATAAATATTCTACATATTTTGAAAGTTACACTCATGCGTAGGAACTATTTTGTGTTAAATATGTACTACTTTCTGGTATGTGCTTTCTGGCCAGGCCGAATTAGTGGTGTTACACCTATAACAGAACCGAACTTGCTATACTGACTTCAGCATCACTTTATTTCATTCTATGATCTATTTCAAGCAATAAAAAACACATAAAGCTTAAGTCCAAATTTTTTTTTACTAATTTTAAGCTCAAATTGGACTGGTAGTAACATATAGGTTATTCAAAGAAAACTGCATATGGATATTATAAATGGCCAATATACTTATTTTATTCTCAAAATCATTGTTGTATTTAATAATTTCTGTTAGGAAAACAATGTGCTTACCAATAGTCATATTTCACCAGAGTTTGTTTATTTGATAAAAATATATTAGACCAAACCTAAGACATAATTGAGAAAATTGTCCCCCCCTTTTTTTCTTCAAATTGGGGAAAGGGACATTTTTGGTATAAAACCATACTTCTGTGGTACAACATAGATTATAAAGAGCAATTTATATATTTTTCAGCTGGATAACTTGCTAAACTGGTTCAAAATTGCATGTACAGTGAGATTTTGGAATTCTTATATGAGTATATACCAATTGCCTAGATTGTAAAAGGCTATCATAAGAAAACCAATAAAACTTAAAAAATCATAGGATTATTTGACCAAGAGCTATTTTTTTACCATAAACAAGTCATTATATACATGTTTTATTGATTGCAATCCCAAATAATGCAAAAATAAGAATTTGGAGTCAAGTCTTAACTGCATGCATGTTGTGTGACCATAAAAGGTTAAAATACCTGATTATGTCAATTTAAGAGCTGAAATTTCCCATAAACAGAATTGTTCATCCAAAAAAGATGATTAAACATGTTTACTTACATCAAATATGACTTATTTTCATTGGAATAGGTACAACTTCTAAAAATTGAATTTCTGATGATTCTCTGTAATACAGAACCGAACTTGCTATACTGACTTCAGCATCACTTTATTTCATTCTATGATCTATTTCAAGCAATAAAAAACACATAAAGCTTAAGTCCAAATTTTTTTTTACTAATTTTAAGCTCAAATTGGACTGGTAGTAACATATAGGTTATTCAAAGAAAACTGCATATGGATATTATAAATGGCCAATATACTTATTTTATTCTCAAAATCATTGTTGTATTTAATAATTTCTGTTAGGAAAACAATGTGCTTACCAATAGTCATATTTCACCAGAGTTTGTTTATTTGATAAAATAATTTAGACCAAACCTAAGACATAATTGAGAAAATTGTCCCATCTTTTTTTCTTCAAATTGGAAAAGGGACATTTTTGGTATAAACCATACTTCTGTGGTACAACATAGATTATAAAGAGCAATTTATATATTTTTCAGCTGGATAACTTGCTAAACTGGTTCAAAATTGCATGTACAGTGAGATTTTGGAATTCTTATATGAGTATATACCAATTGCCTAGATTGTAAAAGGCTATCATAAGAAAACCAATAAAACTTAAAAAATCATAGGATTATTTGACCAAGAGCTATTTTTTTACCATAAACAAGTCATTATATACATGTTTATTGATTGCAATCCCAAATAATGCAAAAATAAGAATTTGGAGTCAAGTCTTAACTGCATGCATGTTGTGTGACCATAAAAGGTTAAAATACCTGATTATGTCAATTTAAGAGCTGAAATTTCCCATAAACAGAATTGTTCATCCAAAAAAGATGATTAAACATGTTTACTTACATCAAATATGACTTATTTTCATTGGAATAGGTACAACTTCTAAAAATTGAATTTCTGATGATTCTCTGTAATAGGAAGTACACCACTAATTCATGGCCCCATTGCTTTCTATGTTAAATTCCTCAATTTCAAGCAGACACAGCTCTTTTGTTTCAAGTTCAAATAAAGTGACAATCATTGCATGTCAAAGCAACACTTTATGGTGTCTTGTACTGGAAAAATCAACATACCTTTAATGGAATATAAGAAAGAACTGGTTCCCGGAACTTCTGATGTACCACAACAGGTACTTCAGATCTGACATACAGGCAAAAAGTACCCTCTTTATAAAATTTGGTGCAGTTTTTTTTAATATTCAAAATTATAAGTCAAAAAAGTAGTCTACAATGATCACCAGTCATTCAGCTTTCATTTGATATCAACAATACATAAATATTCTACATATTTTGAAAGTTACACTCATGCATAGGAACTATTTTGTGTTAAATATGTACTACTTTCTGGTATGTGCTTTCTGGCCGGGGCCGAATTAGTGGTGTTACACCTATAACAGAACCGAACTTGCTATACTGACTTCAGCATCACTTTATTTCATTCTATGATCTATTTCAAGCAATAAAAAACACATAAAGCTTAAGTCCAAATTTTTTTTTACTAATTTTAAGCTCAAATTGGACTGGTAGTAACATATAGGTTATTCAAAGAAAACTGCATATGGATATTATAAATGGCCAATATACTTATTTTATTCTCAAAATCATTGTTGTATTTAATAATTTCTGTTAGGAAAACAATGTGCTTACCAATAGTCATATTTCATTAGAGTTTGTTTATTTGATAAAAATATATTAGACCAAACCTAAGACATAATTGAGAAAATTGTCCCCCCTTTTTTTCTTCAAATTGGAAAAGGGACAGTTTTGGTATAAACCATACTTCTGTGGTACAACATAGATTATAAAGAGCAATTTATATATTTTTTCAGCTGGATAACTTGCTAAACTGGTTCAAAATTGCATGTACAGTGAGATTTTGGAATTCTTATATGAGTATATACCAATTGCCTAGATTGTAAAAGGCTATCATAAGAAAACCAATAAAACTTAAAAAATCATAGGATTATTTGACCAAGAGCTATTTTTTTACCATAAACAAGTCATTATATACATGTTTTATTGATTGCAATCCCAAATAATGCAAAAATAAGAATTTGGAGTCAAGTCTTAACTGCATGCATGTTGTGTGATCATAAAAGGTTAAAATACCTGATTATGTCAATTTAAGAGCTGAAATTTCCCATAAACAGAATTGTTCATCCAAAAAAGATGATTAAACATGTTTACTTACATCAAATATGACTTATTTTCATTGGAATAGGTACAACTTCTAAAAATTGAATTTCTGATGATTCTCTGTAATAAACAGAACACTTGCTATACTGACTTCAGCATCACTTTATTTCATTCTATGATCTATTTCAAGCAATAAAAAACACATAAAGCTTAAGTCCAAATTTTTTTTTACTAATTTTAAGCTCAAATTGGACTGGTAGTAACATATAGGTTATTCAAAGAAAACTGCATATGGATATTATAAATGGCCAATATACTTATTTTATTCTCAAAATCATTGTTGTATTTAATAATTTCTGTTAGGAAAACAATGTGCTTACCAATAGTCATATTTCACCAGAGTTTGTTTATTTGATAAAAATATATTAGACCAAACCTAAGACATAATTGAGAAAATTGTCCCCCCTTTTTTTCTTCAAATTGGAAAAGGGACATTTTTGGTATAAACCATACTTCTGTGGTGCAACATAGATTATAAAGAGCAATTTATATATTTTTCAGCTGGATAACTTGCTAAACTGGTTCAAAATTGCATGTACAGTGAGATTTTGAAATCTTATATGAGTATATACCAATTGCCTAGATTGTAAAAGGCTATCATAAGAAAACCAATAAAACTTAAAAAATCATAGGATTATTTGACCAAGAGCTATTTTTTTTACCATAAACAAGTCATTATATACATGTTTTATTGATTGCAATCCCAAATAATGCAAAAATAAGAATTTGGAGTCAAGTCTTAACTGCATGCATGTTGTGTGACCATAAAAGGTTAAAATACCTGATTATGTCAATTTAAGAGCTGAAATTTCCCATAAACAGAATTGTTCATCCAAAAAAGATGATTAAACATGTTTACTTACATCAAATATGACTTATTTTCATTGGAATAGGTACAACTTCTAAAAATTGAATTTCTGATGATTCTCTGTAATAGGAAGTACACCACTAATTCATGGCCCCATTGCTTTCTATGTTAAATTCCTCAATTTCAAGCAGACACAGCTCTTTTGTTTCAAGTTCAAATAAAGTGACAATCATTGCATGTCAAAGCAACACTTTATGGTGTCTTGTACTGGAAAAATCAACATACCTTTAATGGCATATAAGAAAGAACTGGTTCCCGGAACTTCTGATGTACCACAACAGGTACTTCAGATCTGACATACAGGCAAAAAGTACCCTCTTTATAAAATTTGGTGCAGTTTTTTTTAATATTCAAAATTATAAGTCAAAAAGGAGTCTACAATGATCACCAGTCATTCAGCTTTCATTTGATATCAACAATACATAAATATTCTACATATTTTGAAAGTTACACTCATGCGTAGGAACTATTTTGTGTTAAATATGTACTACTTTCTGGTATGTGCTTTCTGGCCGGGCCGAATTAGTGGTGTTACACCTATAACAGAACCGAACTTGCTATACTGACTTCAGCATCACTTTATTTCATTCTATGATCTATTTCAAGCAATAAAAAACACATAAAGCTTAAGTCCAAATTTTTTTTTACTAATTTTAAGCTCAAATTGGACTGGTAGTAACATATAGGTTATTCAAAGAAAACTGCATATGGATATTATAAATGGCCAATATACTTATTTTATTCTCAAAATCATTGTTGTATTTAATAATTTCTGTTAGGGAAAACAATGTGCTTACCAATAGTCATATTTCACCAGAGTTTGTTTATTTGATAAAAATATATTAGACCAAATCTAAGACATAATTGAGAAAATTGTCCCCCCCTTTTTTTCTTCAAATTGGAAAAGGGACATTTTTGGTATAAACCATACTTCTGTGGTACAACATAGATTATAAAGAGCAATTTATATATTTTTCAGCTGGATAACTTGCTAAACTGGTTCAAAATTGCATGTACAGTGAGATTTTGGAATTCTTATATGAGTATATACCAATTGCCTAGATTGTAAAAGGCTATCATAAGAAAACCAATAAAACTTAAAAAATCATAGGATTATTTGACCAAGAGCTATTTTTTTTACCATAAACAAGTCATTATATACATGTTTTATTGATTGCAATCCCAAATAATGCAAAAATAAGAATTTGGAGTCAAGTCTTAACTGCATGCATGTTGTGTGACCATAAAAGGTTAAAATACCTGATTATGTCAATTTAAGAGCTGAAATTTCCCATAAACAGAATTGTTCATCCAAAAAAAATGATTAAACATGTTTACTTACATCAAATATGACTTATTTTCATTGGAATAGGTACAACTTCTAAAAATTGAATTTCTGATGATTCTCTGTAATAGGAAGTACACCACTAATTCATGGCCCCATTGCTTTCTATGTTAAATTCCTCAATTTCAAGCAGACACAGCTCTTTTGTTTCAAGTTCAAATAAAGTGACAATCATTGCATGTCAAAGCAACACTTTATGGTGTCTTGTACTGGAAAAATCAACATACCTTTAATGGCATATAAGAAAGAACTGGTTCCCGGAACTTCTGATGTACCACAACAGGTACTTCAGATCTGACATACAGGCAAAAAGTACCCTCTTTATAAAATTTGGTACAGTTTTTTTAATATTCAAAATTATAAGTCAAAAAGTAGTCTACAATGATCACCAGTCATTCAGCTTCATTTGATATCAACAATACATAAAATATTCTACATATTTTGAAAGTTACACTCATGCGTAGGAACTATTTTGTGTTAAATATGTACTACTTTCTGGTATGTGCTTTCTGGCCGGGCCGAATAAGTGGTGTTACACCTATAACAGAACCGAACTTGCTATACTGACTTCAGCATCACTTTATTTCATTCTATGATCTATTTCAAGCAATAAAAAACACATAAAGCTTAAGTCCAAATTTTTTTTTACTAATTTAAGCTCAAATTGGACTGGTAGTAACATATACGTTATTCAAAGAAAACTGCATATGGATATTATAAATGGCCAATATACTTATTTTATTCTCAAAATCATTGTTGTATTTAATAATTTCTGTTAGGAAAACAATGTGCTTACCAATAGTCATATTTCACCAGAGTTTGTTTATTTGATAAAAATATATTAGACCAAACCTAAGACATAATTGAGAAAATTGTCCCCCCTTTTTTCTTCAAATTGGAAAAGGGACATTTTTGGTATAAACCATATTTCTGTGGTACAACATAGATTATAAAGAGCAATTTATATATTTTTCAGCTGGATAACTTGCTAAACTGGTTCAAAATTGCATGTACAGTGAGATTTTGGAATTCTTATATGAGTATATACCAATTGCCTAGATTGTAAAAGGCTATCATAAGAAAACCAATAAAACTTAAAAAATCATAGGATTATTTGACCAAGAGCTATTTTTTTTTACCATAAACAAGTCATTATATACATGTTTTATTGATTGCAATCCCAAATAATGCAAAAATAAGAATTTGGAGTCAAGTCTTAACTGCATGCATGTTGTGTGACCATAAAAGGTTAAAATACCTGATTATGTCAATTTAAGAGCTGAAATTTCCCATAAACAGAATTGTTCATCCAAAAAAGATGATTAAACATGTTTACTTACATCAAATATGACTTATTTTCATTGGAATAGGTACAACTTCTAAAAATTGAATTTCTGATGATTCTCTGTAATAGGAAGTACACCACTAATTCATGGCCCCATTGCTTTCTATGTTAAATTCCTCAATTTCAAGCAGACACAGCTCTTTTGTTTCAAGTTCAAATAAAGGTGACAATCATTGCATGTCAAAGCAACACTTTATGGTGTCTTGTACTGGAAAAATCAACATACCTTTAATGGCATATAAGAAAGAACTGGTTCCCGGAACTTCTGATGTACCACAACAGGTACTTCAGATCTGACATACAGGCAAAAAGTACCCTCTTTATAAAATTTGGTGCAGTTTTTTTTAATATTCAAAATTATAAGTCAAAAAGTAGTCTACAATGATCACCAGTCATTCAGCTTTCATTTGATATCAACAATACATAAATATTCTACATATTTTGAAAGTTACACTCATGCGTAGGAACTATTTTGTGTTAAATATGTACTACTTTCTGGTATGTGCTTTCTGGCCGGGCCGAATTAGTGGTGTGTACACCTATAACAAAACCGAACTTGCTATACTGACTTCAGCATCACTTTATTTCATTCTATGATCTATTTCAAGCAATAAAAAACACATAAAGCTTCAGTCCAAATTTTTTTTTACTAATTTTAAGCTCAAATTGGACTGGTAGTAACATATAGGTTATTCAAAGAAAACTGCATATGGATATTATAAATGGCCAATATACTTATTTTATTCTCAAAATCATTGTTGTATTTAATAATTTCTGTTAGGAAAACAATGTGCTTACCAATAGTCATATTCACCAGAGTTTGTTTATTTGATAAAAATATATTAGACCAAACGTAAGACATAATTGAGAAAATTGTCCCCCCTTTTTTTCTTCAAATTGGAAAAGGGACATTTTTGGTATAAACCATACTTCTGTGGTACAACATAGATTATAAAGAGCAATTTATATATTTTTCAGCTGGATAACTTGCTAAACTGGTTCAAAATTGCATGTACAGTGAGATTTTGGAATTCTTATATGAGTATATACCAATTGCCTAGATTGTAAAAGGCTATCATAAGAAAACCAATAAAACTTAAAAATCATAGGATTATTTGACCAAGAGCTATTTTTTTTACCATAAACAAGTCATTATATACATGTTTTATTGATTGCAATCCCAAATAATGCAAAAATAAGAATTTGGAGACAAGTCTTAACTGCATGCATGTTGTGTGACCATAAAAGGTTAAAATACCTGATTATGTCAATTTAAGAGCTGAAATTTCCCATAAACAGAATTGTTCATCCAAAAAAGATGATTAAACATGTTTACTTACATCAAATATGACTTATTTTCATTGGAATAGGTACAACTTCTAAAAATTGAATTTCTGATGATTCTCTGTAATACAGAACCGAACTTGCTATACTGACTTCAGCATCACTTTATTTCATTCTATGATCTATTTCAAGCAATAAAAAACACATAAAGCTTAAGTCCAAATTTTTTTTTACTAATTTTAAGCTCAAATTGGACTGGTAGTAACATATAGGTTATTCAAAGAAAACTGCATATGGATATTATAAATGGCCAATATACTTATTTTATTCTCAAAATCATTGTTGTATTTAATAATTTCTGTTAGGAAAACAATGTGCTTACCAATAGTCATATTTCATCAGAGTTTGTTTATTTGATAAAAAATATATTAGACCAAACCTAAGACATAATTGAGAAAATTGTCCCCCCCTTTTTTTCTTCAAATTGGAAAAGGGACATTTTTGGTATAAACCATACTTCTGTGGTACAACATAGATTATAAAGAGCAATTTATATATTTTTCAGCTGGATAACTTGCTAAACTGGTTCAAAATTGCATGTACAGTGAGATTTTGGAATTCTTATATGAGTATATACCAATTGCCTAGATTGTAAAAGGCTATCATAAGAAAACCAATAAAACTTAAAAAATCATAGGATTATTTGACCAAGAGCTATTTTTTTACCATAAACAAGTCATTATATACATGTTTTATTGATTGCAATCCCAAATAATGCAAAAATAAGAATTTGGAGTCAAGTCTTAACTGCATGCATGTTGTGTGACCATAAAAGGTTAAAATACCTGATTATGTCAATTTAAGAGCTGAAATTTCCCATAAACAGAATTGTTCATCCAAAAAAGATGATTAAACATGTTTAATTACATCAAATATGACTTATTTTCATTGGAATAGGTACAACTTCTAAAAATTGAATTTCTGATGATTCTCTGTAAAACAGAACCGAACTTGCTATACTGACTTCAGCATCACTTTATTTCATTCTATGATCTATTTCAAGCAATAAAAAACACATAAAGCTTAAGTCCAAATTTTATTTTACTAATTTTAAGCTCAAATTGGACTGGTAGTAACATATAGGTTATTCAAAGAAAACTGCATATGGATATTATAAATGGCCAATGTACTTATTTTATTCTCAAAATCATTGTTGTATTTAATAATTTCTGTTAGGAAAACAATGTGCTTACCAATAGTCATATTTCACCAGAGTTTGTTTATTTAATAAAAATATATTAGACCAAACCTAAGACATAATTGAGAAAATTGTCCCCCCTTTTTTTCTTCAAATTGGAAAAGGGACATTTTTGGTATAAACCATACTTCTGTGGTACAACATAGATTATAAAGAGCAATTTATATATTTTCAGCTGGATAACTTGCTAAACTGGTTCAAAATTGCATGTACAGTGAGATTTTGGAATTCTTATATGAGTATATACCAATTGCCTAGATTGTAAAAGGCTATCATAAGAAAACCAATAAAACTTAAAAAATCATAGGATTATTTGACCAAGAGCTATTTTTTTACCATAAACAAGTCATTATATACATGTTTTATTTATTGCAATCCCAAATAATGCAAAAATAAGAATTTGGAGTCAAGTCTTAACTGCATGCATGTTGTGTGACCATAAAAGGTTAAAATACCTGATTATGTCAATTTAAGAGCTGAAATTTCCCATAAACAGAATTGTTCATCCAAAAAAGATGATTAAACATGTTTACTTACATCAAATATGACTTATTTTCATTGGAATAGGTACAACTTCTAAAAATTGAATTTCTGATGATTCTCTGTAATACAGAACCGAACTTGCTATACTGACTTCAGCATCACTTTATTTCATTCTATGATCTATTTCAAGCAATAAAAAACACATAAAGCTTAAGTCCAATTTTTTTTTTACTAATTTTAAGCTCAAATTGGACTGGTAGTAACATATAGGTTATTCAAAGAAAACTGCATATGGATATTATAAATGGCCAATATACTTATTTTATTCTCAAAATCATTGTTGTATTTAATAATTTCTGTTAGGAAAACAATGTGCTTACCAATAGTCATATTTCACCAGAGTTTGTTTATTTGATAAAAATATATTAGACCAAACCTAAGACATAATTGAGAAAATTGTCCCCCCTTTTTTTCTTCAAATTGGAAAAGGGACATTTTTGGTATAAACCATACTTCTGTGGTACAACATAGATTATAAAGAGCAATTTATATATTTTCAGCTGGATAACTTGCTAAACTGGATCAAAATTGCATGTACAGTGAGATTTTGGAATTCTTATATGAGTATATACCAATTGCCTAGATTGTAAAAGGCTATCATAAGAAAACCAATAAAACTTAAAAAATCATAGGATTATTTGACCAAGAGCTATTTTTTTACCATAAACAAGTCATTATATACATGTTTTATTGATTGCAATCCCAAATAATGCAAAAATAAGAATTTGGAGTCAAGTCTTAACTGCATGCATGTTGTGTGACCATAAAAGGTTAAAATACCTGATTATGTCAATTTAAGAGCTGAAATTTCCCATAAACAGAATTGTTCATCCAAAAAAGATGATTAAACATGTTTACTTACATCAAATATGACTTATTTTCATTGGAATAGGTACAACTTCTAAAAATTGAATTTCTGATGATTCTCTGTTATAACAGAACCGAACTTGCTATACTGACTTCAGCATCACTTTATTTCATTCTATGATCTATTTCAAGCAATAAAAAACACATAAAGCTTAAGTCCAAATTTTTTTTTACTAATTTTAAGCTCAAATTGGACTGGTAGTAACATATAGGTTATTCAAAGAAAACTGCATATGGATATTATAAATGGCCAATATACTTATTTTATTCTCAAAATCATTGTTGTATTTAATAATTTCTGTTAGGAAAACAATGTGCTTACCAATAGTCATATTTCACCAGAGTTTGTTTATTCGATAAAAATATATTAGACCAAACCTAAGACATAATTGAGAAAATTGTCCCCTGTTTTTTCCTTCAAATTGGAAAAGGGACATTTTTGGTATAAACCATACTTCTGTGGTACAACATAGATTATAAAGAGCAATTTATATATTTTCAGCTGGATAACTTGCTAAACTGGTTCAAAATTGCATGTACAGTGAGATTTTGGAATTCTTATATGAGTATATACCAATTGCCTAGATTGTAAAAGGCTATCATAAGAAAACCAATAAAACTTAAAAAATCATAGGATTATTTGACCAAGAGCTATTTTTTTACCATAAACAAGTCATTATATACATGTTTTATTGATTGCAATCCCAAATAATGCAAAAATAAGAATTTGGAGTCAAGTCTTAACTGCATGCATGTTGTGTGACCATAAAAGGTTAAAATACCTGATTATGTCAATTTGAGAGCTGAAATTTCCCATAAACAGAATTGTTCATCCAAAAAAGATGATTAAACATGTTTACTTACATCAAATATGACTTATTTTCATTGGAATAGGTACAACTTCTAAAAATTGAATTTCTGATGATTCTCTGTAATAGGAAGTACACCACTAATTCATGGCCCCATTGCTTTCTATGTTAAATTCCTCAATTTCAAGCAGACACAGCTCTTTTGTTTCAAGTTCAAATAAAGTGACAATCATTGCATGTCAAAGCAACACTTTATGGTGTCTTGTACTGGAAAAATCAACATACCTTTAATGGCATATAAGAAAGAACTGGTTCCCGGAACTTCTGATGTACCAAAACAGGTACTTCAGATCTGACATACAGGCAAAAAGTACCCTCTTTATAAAATTTGGTGCAGGTTTTTTAATATTCAAAATTATAAGTCAAAAAGTAGTCTACAATGATCACCAGTCATTCAGCTTTCATTTGATATCAACAATACATAAATATTCTACATATTTTGAAAGTTACACTCATGCGTAGGAACTATTTTGTGTTAAATATGTACTACTTTCTGGTATGTGCTTTCTGGCCGGGCCGAATTAGTGGTGTTACACCTATAACAGAACCGAACTTGCTATACTGACTTCAGCATCACTTTATTTCATTCTATGATCTATTTCAAGCAATAAAAAACACATAAAGCTTAAGTCCAAATTTTTTTTTACTAATTTTAAGCTCAAATTGGACTGGTAGTAACATATAGGTTATTCAAAGAAAACTGCATATGGATATTATAAATGGCCAATATACTTATTTTATTCTCAAAATCATTGTTGTATTTAATAATTTCTGTTAGGAAAACAATGTGCTTACCAATAGTCATATTTCACCAGAGTTTGTTTATTTGATAAAAATATATTAGACCAAACCTAAGACATAATTGAGAAAATTGTCCCCCCTTTTTTTCTTCAAATTGGAAAAGGGACATTTTTGGTATAAACCATACTTCTGTGGTACAACATAGATTATAAAGAGCAATTTATATATTTTTCAGCTGGATAACTTGCTAAACTGGTTCAAAATTGCATGTACAGTGAGATTTTGGAATTCTTATATGAGTATATACCAATTGCCTAGATTGTAAAAGGCTATCATAAGAAAACCAATAAAACTTAAAAAATCATAGGATTATTTGACCAAGAGCTATTTTTTTTACCATAAACAAGTCATTATATACATGTTTTATTGATTGCAATCCCAAATAATGCAAAAATAAGAATTTGGAGTCAAGTCTTAACTGCATGCATGTTGTGTGACCATAAAAGGTTAAAATACCTGATTATGTCAATTTAAGAGCTGAAATTTCCCATAAACAGAATTGTTCATCCAAAAAAGATGATTAAACATGTTTACTTACATCAAATATGACTTATTTTCATTGGAATAGGTACAACTTCTAAAAATTGAATTTCTGATGATTCTCTGTAATAGGAAGTACACCACTAATTCATGGCCCCATTGCTTTCTATGTTAAATTCCTCAATTTCAAGCAGACACAGCTCTTTTGTTTCAAGTTCAAATAAAGTGACAATCATTGCATGTCAAAGCAACACTTTATGGTGTCTTGTAGTGGAAAAATCAACATACCTTTAATGGCATATAAGAAAGAACTGGTTCCCGGAACTTCTGATGTACCACAACAGGTACTTCAGATCTGACATACAGGCAAAAAGTACCCTCTTTATAAAATTTGGTGCAGTTTTTTTAATATTCAAAATTATAAGTCAAAAAGTAGTCTACAATGATCACCAGTCATTCAGCTTTCATTTGATATCAACAATACATAAATATTCTACATATTTTGAAAGTTACACTCATGCGTAGGAACTATTTTGTGTTAAATATGTACTACTTTCTGGTATGTGCTTTCTGGCCGGGCCGAATTAGTGGTGTTACACCTATAACAGAACCGAACTTGCTATACTGACTTCAGCATCACTTTATTTCATTCTATGATCTATTTCAAGCAATAAAAAACACATAAAGCTTAAGTCCAAATTTTTTTTACTAATTTTAAGCTCAAATTGGACTGGTAGTAACATATAGGTTATTCAAAGAAAACTGCATATGGATATTATAAATGGCCAATATACTTATTTTATTCTCAAAATCATTGTTGTATTTAATAATTTCTGTTAGGAAAACAATGTGCTTACCAATAGTCATATTTCACCAGAGTTTGTTTATTTGATAAAAATAATTTAGACCAAACCTAAGACATAATTGAGAAAATTGTCCCCCCTTTTTTTCTTCAAATTGGAAAAGGGACATTTTTGGTATAAACCATACTTCTGTGGTACAACATAGATTATAAAGAGCAATTTATATATTTTTCAGCTGGATAACTTGCTAAACTGGTTCAAAATTGCATGTACAGTGAGATTTTGGAATTCTTATATGAGTATATACCAATTGCCTAGATTGTAAAAGGCTATCATAAGAAAACCAATAAAACTTAAAAAATCATAGGATTATTTGACCTAGAGCTATTTTTTTACCATAAACAAGTCATTATATACATGTTTTATTGATTGCAATCCCAAATAATGCAAAAATAAGAATTTGGAGTCAAGTCTTAACTGCATGCATGTTGTGTGACCATAAAAGGTTAAAATACCTGATTATGTCAATTTAAGAGCTGAAATTTCCCATAAACCGAATTGTTCATCCAAAAAAGATGATTAAACATGTTTACTTACATCAAATATGACTTATTTTCATTGGAATAGGTACAACTTCCAAAAATTGAATTTCTGATGATTCTCTGTAATACAGAACCGAACTTGCTATACTGACTTCAGCATCACTTTATTTCATTCTATGATCTATTTCAAGCAATAAAAAACACATAAAGCTTAAGTCCAAATTTTTTTTTACTAATTTTAAGCTCAAATTGGACTGGTAGTAACATATAGGTTATTCAAAGAAAACTGCATATGGATATTATAAATGGCCAATATACTTATTTTATTCTCAAAATCATTGTTGTATTTAATAATTTCTGTTAGGAAAACAATGTGCTTACCAATAGTCATATTTCACCAGAGTTTGTTTATTTGATAAAAACATATTAGACCAAACCTAAGACATAATTGAGAAAATTGTCCCCCCTTTTTTTCTTCAAATTGGAAAAGGGACATTTTTGGTATAAACCATACTTCTGTGGTACAACATAGATTATAAAGAGCAATTTATATATTTTTCAGCTGGATAACTTGCTAAACTGGTTCAAAATTGCATGTACAGTGAGATTTTGGAATTCTTATATGAGTATATACCAATTGCCTAGATTGTAAAAGGCTATCATAAGAAAACCAATAAAACTTAAAAAATCATAGGATTATTTGACCAAGAGCTATTTTTTTACCATAAACAAGTCATTATATACATGTTTTATTGATTGCAATCCCAAATAATGCAAAAATAAGAATTTGGAGTCAAGTCTTAACTGCATGCATGTTGTGTGACCATAAAAGGTTAAAATACCTGATTATGTCAATTTAAGAGCTGAAATTTCCCATAAATAGAATTGTTCATCCAAAAAAGATGATTAAACATGTTTACTTACATCAAATATGACTTATTTTCATTGGAATAGGTACAACTTCTAAAAATTGAATTTCTGATGATTCTCTGTAATAGGAAGTACACCACTAATTCATGGCCCCATTGCTTTCTATGTTAAATTCCTCAATTTCAAGCAGACACAGCTCTTTTGTTTCAAGTTCAAATAAAGTGACAATCATTGCATGTCAAAGCAACACTTTATGGTGTCTTGTAGTGGAAAAATCAACATACCTTTAATGGCATATAAGAAAGAACTGGTTCCCGGAACTTCTGATGTACCACAACAGGTACTTCAGATCTGACATACAGGCAAAAAGTACCCTCTTTATAAAATTTGGTGCAGTTTTTTTAATATTCAAAATTATAAGTCAAAAAGTAGTCTACAATGATCACCAGTCATTCAGCTTTCATTTGATATCAACAATACATAAATATTCTACATATTTTGAAAGTTACACTCATGCGTAGGAACTATTTTGTGTTAAATATGTACTACTTTCTGGTATGTGCTTTCTGGCCGGGCCGAATTAGTGGTGTTACACCTATAACAGAACCGAACTTGCTATACTGACTTCAGCATCACTTTATTTCATTCTATGATCTATTTCAAGCAATAAAAAACACATAAAGCTTAAGTCCAAATTTTTTTTTACTAATTTTAAGCTCAAATTGGACTGGTAGTAACATATAGGTTATTCAAAGAAAACTGCATATGGATATTATAAATGGCCAATATACTTATTTTATTCTCAAAATCATTGTTGTATTTAATAATTTCTGTTAGGAAAACAATGTGCTTACCAATAGTCATATTTCACCAGAGTTTGTTTATTTGATAAAAATATATTAGACCAAACCTAAGACATAATTGAGAAAATTGTCCCCCCTTTTTTTCTTCAAATTGGAAAAGGGACATTTTTGGTATAAACCATACTTCTGTGGTACAACATAGATTATAAAGAGCAATTTATATATTTTTCAGCTGGATAACTTGCTAAACTGGTTCAAAATTGCATGTACAGTGAGATTTTGGAATTCTTATATGAGTATATACCAATTGCCTAGATTGTAAAAGGCTATCATAAGAAAACCAATAAAACTTAAAAAATCATAGGATTATTTGACCAAGAGCTATTTTTTTACCATAAACAAGTCATTATATACATGTTTTATTGATTGCAATCCCAAATAATGCAAAAATAAGAATTTGGAGTCAAGTCTTAACTGCATGCATGTTGTGTGACCATAAAAGGTTAAAATACCTGATTATGTCAATTTAAGAGCTGAAATTTCCCATAAACCGAATTGTTCATCCAAAAAAGATGATTAAACATGTTTAATTACATCAAATATGACTTATTTTCATTGGAATAGGTACAACTTCTAAAAATTGAATTTCTGATGATTCTCTGTATAACAGAACCGAACTTGCTATACTGACTTCAGCATCACTTTATTTCATTCTATGATCTATTTCAAGCAATAAAAAACACATAAAGCTTAAGTCCAAATTTTTTTTACTAATTTTAAGCTCAAATTGGACTGGTAGTAACATATAGGTTATTCAAAGAAAACTGCATATGGATATTATAAATGGCCAATATACTTATTTTATTCTCAAAATCATTGTTGTATTTAATAATTTCTGTTAGGAAAACAATGTGCTTACCAATAGTCATATTTCACCAGAGTTTGTTTATTTGATAAAAATATATTAGACCAAACCTAAGACATAATTGAGAAAATTGTCCCCCCTTTTTTTCTTCAAATTGGAAAAGGAACATTTTTGGTATAAACCATACTTCTGTGGTACAACATAGATTATAAAGAGCAATTTATATATTTTTCAGCTGGATAACTTGCTAAACTGGTTCAAAATTGCATGTACAGTGAGATTTTGGAATTCTTATATGAGTATATACCAATTGCCTAGATTGTAAAAGGCTATCATAAGAAAACCAATAAAACTTAAAAAATCATATGATTATTTGACCAAGAGCTATTTTTTTACCATAAACAAGTCATTATATACATGTTTTATTGATTGCAATCCCAAATAATGCAAAAATAAGAATTTGGAGTCAAGTCTTAACTGCATGCATGTTGTGTGACCATAAAAGGTTAAAATACCTGATTATGTCAATTTAAGAGCTGAAATTTCCCATAAACAGAATTGTTCATCCAAAAAAGATGATTAAACATGTTTACTTACATCAAATATGACTTATTTTCATTGGAATAGGTACAACTTCTAAAAATTGAATTTCTGATGATTCTCTGTAATACAGAACCGAACTTGCTATACTGACTTCAGCATCACTTTATTTCATTCTATGATCTATTTCAAGCAATAAAAAACACATAAAGCTTAAGTCCAAATTTTTTTTTACTAATTTTAAGCTCAAATTGGACTGGTAGTAACATATAGGTTATTCAAAGAAAACTGCATATGGATATTATAAATGGCCAATATACTTATTTTATTCTCAAAATCATTGTTGTATTTAATAATTTCTGTTAGGAAAACAATGTGCTTACCAATAGTCATATTTCACCAGAGTTTGTTTATTTGATAAAAATATATTAGACCAAACCTAAGACATAATTGAGAAAATTGTCCCCCCTTTTTTTCTTCAAATTGGAAAAGGGACATTTTTGGTATAAACCATACTTCTGTGGTACAACATAGATTATAAAGAGCAATTTATATATTTTTCAGCTGGATAACTTGCTAAACTGGTTCAAAATTGCATGTACAGTGAGATTTTGGAATTCTTATATGAGTATATACCAATTGCCTAGATTGTAAAAGGCTATCATAAGAAAACCAATAAAACTTAAAAAATCATAGGATTATTTGACCAAGAGCTATTTTTTTACCATAAACAAGTCATTATATACATGTTTTATTGATTGCAATCCCAAATAATGCAAAAATAAGAATTTGGAGTCAAGTCTTAACTGCATGCATGTTGTGTGACCATAAAAGGTTAAAATACCTGATTATGTCAATTTAAGAGCTGAAATTTCCCATAAACAGAATTGTTCATCCAAAAAAGATGATTAAACATGTTTACTTACATCAAATATGACTTATTTTCATTGGAATAGGTACAACTTCTAAAAATTGAATTTCTGATGATTCTCTGTAATACAGAACCGAACTTGCTATACTGACTTCAGCATCACTTTATTTCATTCTATGATCTATTTCAAGCAATAAAAAACACATAAAGCTTAAGTCCAAATTTTTTTTTACTAATTTTAAGCTCAAATTGGACTGGTAGTAACATATAGGTTATTCAAAGAAAACTGCATATGGATATTATAAATGGCCAATATACTTATTTTATTCTCAAAATCATTGTTGTATTTAATAATTTCTGTTAGGAAAACAATGTGCTTACCAATAGTCATATTTCACCAGAGTTTGTTTATTTGATAAAAATATATTAGACCAAACCTAAGACATAATTGAGAAAATTGTCCCCCCTTTTTTTCTTCAAATTGGAAAAGGGACATTTTTGGTATAAACCATACTTCTGTGGTACAACATAGATTATAAAGAGCAATTTATATATTTTTCAGCTGGATAACTTGCTAAACTGGTTCAAAATTGCATGTACAGTGAGATTTTGGAATTCTTATATGAGTATATACCAATTGCCTAGATTGTAAAAGGCTATCATAAGAAAACCAATAAAACTTAAAAAATCATAGGATTATTTGACCAAGAGCTATTTTTTTACCATAAACAAGTCATTATATACATGTTTTATTGATTGCAATCCCAAATAATGCAAAAATAAGAATTTGGAGTCAAGTCTTAACTGCATGCATGTTGTGTGACCATAAAAGGTTAAAATACCTGATTATGTCAATTTAAGAGCTGAAATTTCCCATAAACAGAATTGTTCATCCAAAAAAGATGATTAAACATGTTTACTTACATCAAATATGACTTATTTTCATTGGAATAGGTACAACTTCTAAAAGTTGAATTTCTGATGATTCTCTGTAATAGGAAGTACACCACTAATTCATGGCCCCATTGCTTTCTATGTTAAATTCCTCAATTTCAAGCAGACACAGCTCTTTTGTTTCAAGTTCAAATAAAGTGACAATCATTGCATGTCAAAGTAACACTTTATGGTGTCTTGTAGTGGAAAAATCAACATACCTTTAATGGCATATAAGAAAGAACTGGTTCCCGGAACTTCTGATGTACCACAACAGGTACTTCAGATCTGACATACAGGCAAAAAGTACCCTCTTTATAAAATTTGGTGCAGTTTTTTTAATATTCAAAATTATAAGTCAAAAAGTAGTCTACAATGATCACCAGTCATTCAGCTTTCATTTGATATCAACAATACATAAATATTCTACATATTTTGAAAGTTACACTCATGCGTAGGAACTATTTTGTGTTAAATATGTACTACTTTCTGGTATGTGCTTTCTGGCCGGGCCGAATTAGTGGTGTTACACCTATAACAGAACCGAACTTGCTATACTGACTTCAGCATCACTTTATTTCATTCTATGATCTATTTCAAGCAATAAAAAACACATAAAGCTTAAGTCCAAATTTTTTTTTACTAATTTTAAGCTCAAATTGGACTGGTAGTAACATATAGGTTATTCAAAGAAAACTGCATATGGATATTATAAATGGCCAGTATACTTATTTTATTCTCAAAATCATTGTTGTATTTAATAATTTCTGTTAGGAAAACAATGTGCTTACCAATAGTCATATTTCACCAGAGTTTGTTTATTTGATAAAAATATATTAGACCAAACCTAAGACATAATTGAGAAAATTGTCCCCCCTTTTTTTCTTCAAATTGGAAAAGGGACATTTTTGGTATAAACCATACTTCTGTGGTACAACATAGATTATAAAGAGCAATTTATATATTTTTCAGCTGGATAACTTGCTAAACTGGTTCAAAATTGCATGTACAGTGAGATTTTGGAATTCTTATATGAGTATATACCAATTGCCTAGATTGTAAAAGGCTATCATAAGAAAACCAATAAAACTTAAAAAATCATAGGATTATTTGACCAAGAGCTATTTTTTTACCATAAACAAGTCATTATATACATGTTTTATTGATTGCAATCCCAAATAATGCAAAAATAAGAATTTGGAGTCAAGTCTTAACTGCATGCATGTTGTGTGACCATAAAAGGTTAAAATACCTGATTATGTCAATTTAAGAGCTGAAATTTCCCATAAACAGAATTGTTCATCCAAAAAAGATGATTAAACATGTTTACTTACATCAAATATGACTTATTTTCATTGGAATAGGTACAACTTCTAAAAATTGAATTTCTGATGATTCTCTGTAATAGGAAGTACACCACTAATTCATGGCCCCATTGCTTTCTATGTTAAATTCCTCAATTTCAAGCAGACACAGCTCTTTTGTTTCAAGTTCAAATAAAGTGACAATCATTGCATGTCAAAGTAACACTTTATGGTGTCTTGTACTGGAAAAATCAACATACCTTTAATGGCATATAAGAAAGAACTGGTTCCCGGAACTTCTGATGTACCACAACAGGTACTTCAGATCTGACATACAGGCAAAAAGTACCCTCTTTATAAAATTTGGTGCAGTTTTTTTAATATTCAAAATTATAAGTCAAAAAGTAGTCTACAATGATCACCAGTCATTCAGCTTTCATTTGATATCAACAATACATAAATATTCTACATATTTTGAAAGTTACACTCATGCGTAGGAACTATTTTGTGTTAAATATGTACTACTTTCTGGTATGTGCTTTCTGGCCGGGCCGAATTAGTGGTGTTACACCTATAACAGAACCGAACTTGCTATACTGACTTCAGCATCACTTTATTTCATTCTATGATCTATTTCAAGCAATAAAAAACACATAAAGCTTAAGTCCAAATTTTTTTTTACTAATTTTAAGCTCAAATTGGACTGGTAGTAACATATAGGTTATTCAAAGAAAACTGCATATGGATATTATAAATGGCCAATATACTTATTTTATTCTCAAAATCATTGTTGTATTTAATAATTTCTGTTAGGAAAACAATGTGCTTACCAATAGTCATATTTCACCAGAGTTTGTTTATTTGATAAAAATATATTAGAACAAACCTAAGACATAATTGAGAAAATTGTCCCCCTTTTTTTCTTCAAATTGGAAAAGGGACATTTTTGGTATAAACCATACTTCTGTGGTACAACATAGATTATAAAGAGCAATTTATATATTTTTCAGCTGGATAACTTGCTAAACTGGTTCAAAATTGCATGTACAGTGAGATTTTGGAATTCTTATATGAGTATATACCAATTGCCTAGATTGTAAAAGGCTATCATAAGAAAACCAATAAAACTTAAAAAATCATAGGATTATTTGACCAAGAGCTATTTTTTTACCATAAACAAGTCATTATATACATGTTTTATTGATTGCAATCCCAAATAATGCAAAAATAAGAATTTGGAGTCAAGTCTTAACTGCATGCATGTTGTGTGACCATAAAAGGTTAAAATACCTGATTATGTCAATTTAAGAGCTGAAATTTCCCATAAACAGAATTGTTCATCCAAAAAAGATGATTAAACATGTTTACTTACATCAAATATGACTTATTTTCATTGGAATAGGTACAACTTCTAAAAATTGAATTTCTGATGATTCTCTGTAATAGGAAGTACACCACTAATTCATGGCCCCATTGCTTTCTATGTTAAATTCCTCAATTTCAAGCAGACACAGCTCTTTTGTTTCAAGTTCAAATAAAGTGACAATCATTGCATGTCAAAGTAACACTTTATGGTGTCTTGTACTGGAAAAATCAACATACCTTTAATGGCATATAAGAAAGAACTGGTTCCCGGAACTTCTGATGTACCACAACAGGTACTTCAGATCTGACATACAGGCAAAAAGTACCCTCTTTATAAAATTTGGTGCAGTTTTTTTAATATTCAAAATTATAAGTCAAAAAGTAGTCTACAATGATCACCAGTCATTCAGCTTTCATTTGATATCAACAATACATAAATATTCTACATATTTTGAAAGTTACACTCATGCGTAGGAACTATTTTGTGTTAAATATGTACTACTTTCTGGTATGTGCTTTCTGGCCAGGCCGAATTAGTGGTGTTACACCTATAACAGAACCGAACTTGCTATACTGACTTCAGCATCACTTTATTTCATTCTATGATCTATTTCAAGCAATAAAAAACACATAAAGCTTGAGTCCAAATTTTTTTTTACTAATTTTAAGCTCAAATTGGACTGGTAGTAACATATAGGTTATTCAAAGAAAACTGCATATGGATATTATAAATGGCCAATATACTTATTTTATTCTCAAAATCATTGTTGTATTTAATAATTTCTGTTAGGAAAACAATGTGCTTACCAATAGTCATATTTCACCAGAGTTTGTTTATTTGATAAAAATATATTAGACCAAACCTAAGACATAATTGAGAAAATTGTCCCCCTTTTTTTCTTCAAATTGGAAAAGGGACATTTTTGGTATAAACCATACTTCTGTGGTACAACATAGATTATAAAGAGCAATTTATATATTTTTCAGCTGGATAACTTGCTAAACTGGTTCAAAATTGCATGTACAGTGAGATTTTGGAATTCTTATATGAGTAGATACCAATTGCCTAGATTGTAAAAGGCTATCATAAGAAAACCAATAAAACTTAAAAAATCATAGGATTATTTGACCAAGAGCTATTTTTTTACCATAAACAAGTCATTATATACATGTTTTATTGATTGCAATCCCAAATAATGCAAAAATAAGAATTTGGAGTCAAGTCTTAACTGCATGCATGTTGTGTGACCATAAAAGGTTAAAATACCTGATTATGTCAATTTAAGAGCTGAAATTTCCCATAAACAGAATTGTTCATCCAAAAAAGATGATTAAACATGTTTACTTACATCAAATATGACTTATTTTCATTGGAATAGGTACAACTTCTAAAAATTGAATTTCTGATGATTCTCTGTAATAGGAAGTACACCACTAATTCATGGCCCCATTGCTTTCTATGTTAAATTCCTCAATTTCAAGCAGACACAGCTCTTTTGTTTCAAGTTCAAATAAAGTGACAATCATTGCATGTCAAAGTAACACTTTATGGTGTCTTGTACTGGAAAAATCAACATACCTTTAATGGCATATAAGAAAGAACTGGTTCCCGGAACTTCTGATGTACCACAACAGGTACTTCAGATCTGACATACAGGCAAAAAGTACCCTCTTTATAAAATTTGGTGCAGTTTTTTTAATATTCAAAATTATAAGTCAAAAAGTAGTCTACAATGATCACCAGTCATTCAGCTTTCATTTGATATCAACAATACATAAATATTCTACATATTTTGAAAGTTACACTCATGCGTAGGAACTATTTTGTGTTAAATATGTACTACTTTCTGGTATGTGCTTTCTGGCCGGGCCGAATTAGTGGTGTTACACCTATAACAGAACCGAACTTGCTATACTGACTTCAGCATCACTTTATTTCATTCTATGATCTATTTCAAGCAATAAAAAACACATAAAGCTTGAGTCCAAATTTTTTTTTACTAATTTTAAGCTCAAATTGGACTGGTAGTAACATATAGGTTATTCAAAGAAAACTGCATATGGATATTATAAATGGCCAATATACTTATTTTATTCTCAAAATCATTGTTGTATTTAATAATTTCTGTTAGGAAAACAATGTGCTTACCAATAGTCATATTTCACCAGAGTTTGTTTATTTGATAAAAATATATTAGACCAAACCTAAGACATAATTGAGAAAATTGTCCCCCTTTTTTTCTTCAAATTGGAAAAGGGACATTTTTGGTATAAACCATACTTCTGTGGTACAACATAGATTATAAAGAGCAATTTATATATTTTTCAGCTGGATAACTTGCTAAACTGGTTCAAAATTGCATGTACAGTGAGATTTTGGAATTCTTATATGAGTATATACCAATTGCCTAGATTGTAAAAGGCTATCATAAGAAAACCAATAAAACTTAAAAAATCATAGGATTATTTGACCAAGAGCTATTTTTTTACCATAAACAAGTCATTATATACATGTTTTATTGATTGCAATCCCAAATAATGCAAAAATAAGAATTTGGAGTCAAGTCTTAACTGCATGCATGTTGTGTGACCATAAAAGGTTAAAATACCTGATTATGTCAATTTAAGAGCTGAAATTTCCCATAAACAGAATTGTTCATCCAAAAAAGATGATTAAACATGTTTACTTACATCAAATATGACTTATTTTCATTGGAATAGGTACAACTTCTAAAAATTGAATTTCTGATGATTCTCTGTAATAGGAAGTACACCACTAATTCATGGCCCCATTGCTTTCTATGTTAAATTCCTCAATTTCAAGCAGACACAGCTCTTTTGTTTCAAGTTCAAATAAAGTGACAATCATTGCATGTCAAAGTAACACTTTATGGTGTCATGTACTGGAAAAATCAACATACCTTTAATGGCATATAAGAAAGAACTGGTTCCCGGAACTTCTGATGTACCACAACAGGTACTTCAGATCTGACATACAGGCAAAAAGTACCCTCTTTATAAAATTTGGTGCAGTTTTTTTAATATTCAAAATTATAAGTCAAAAAGTAGTCTACAATGATCACCAGTCATTCAGCTTTCATTTGATATCAACAATACATAAATATTCTACATATTTTGAAAGTTACACTCATGCGTAGGAACTATTTTGTGTTAAATATGTACTACTTTCTGGTATGTGCTTTCTGGCCGGGCCGAATTAGTGGTGTTACACCTATAACAGAACCGAACTTGCTATACTGACTTCAGCATCACTTTATTTCATTCTATGATCTATTTCAAGCAATAAAAAACACTTAAAGCTTAAGTCCAAATTTTTTTTTACTAATTTTAAGCTCAAATTGGACTGGTAGTAACATATAGGTTATTCAAAGAAAACTGCATATGGATATTATAAATGGCCAATATACTTATTTTATTCTCAAAATCATTGTTGTATTTAATAATTTCTGTTAGGAAAACAATGTGCTTACCAATAGTCATATTTCACCAGAGTTTGTTTATTTGATAAAAATATATTAGACCAAACCTAAGACATAATTGAGAAAATTGTCCCCCTTTTTTTCTTCAAATTGGAAAAGGGACATTTTTGGTATAAACCATACTTCTGTGGTACAACATAGATTATAAAGAGCAATTTATATATTTTTCAGCTGGATAACTTGCTAAACTGGTTCAAAATTGCATGTACAGTGAGATTTTGGAATTCTTATATGAGTATATACCAATTGCCTAGATTGTAAAAGGCTATCATAAGAAAACCAATAAAACTTAAAAAATCATAGGATTATTTGACCAAGAGCTATTTTTTTACCATAAACAAGTCATTATATACATGTTTTATTGATTGCAATCCCAAATAATGCAAAAATAAGAATTTGGAGTCAAGTCTTAACTGCATGCATGTTGTGTGACCATAAAAGGTTAAAATACCTGATTATGTCAATTTAAGAGCTGAAATTTCCCATAAACAGAATTGTTCATCCAAAAAAGATGATTAAACATGTTTACTTACATCAAATATGACTTATTTTCATTGGAATAGGTACAACTTCTAAAAATTGAATTTCTGATGATTCTCTGTAATAGGAAGTACACCACTAATTCATGGCCCCATTGCTTTCTATGTTAAATTCCTCAATTTCAAGCAGACACAGCTCTTTTGTTTCAAGTTCAAATAAAGTGACAATCATTGCATGTCAAAGTAACACTTTATGGTGTCTTGTACTGGAAAAATCAACATACCTTTAATGGCATATAAGAAAGAACTGGTTCCCGGAACTTCTGATGTACCACAACAGGTACTTCAGATCTGACATACAGGCAAAAAGTACCCTCTTTATAAAATTTGGTGCAGTTTTTTTAATATTCAAAATTATAAGTCAAAAAGTAGTCTACAATGATCACCAGTCATTCAGCTTTCATTTGATATCAACAATACATAAATATTCTACATATTTTGAAAGTTACACTCATGCGTAGGAACTATTTTGTGTTAAATATGTACTACTTTCTGGTATGTGCTTTCTGGCCGGGCCGAATTAGTGGTGTTACACCTATAACAGAACCGAACTTGCTATACTGACTTCAGCATCACTTTATTTCATTCTATGATCTATTTCAAGCAATAAAAAACACATAAAGCTTAAGTCCAAATTTTTTTTTACTAATTTTAAGCTCAAATTGGACTGGTAGTAACATATAGGTTATTCAAAGAAAACTGCATATGGATATTATAAATGGCCAATATACTTATTTTATTCTCAAAATCATTGTTGTATTTAATAATTTCTGTTAGGAAAACAATGTGCTTACCAATAGTCATATTTCACCAGAGTTTGTTTATTTGATAAAAATATATTAGACCAAACCTAAGACATAATTGAGAAAATTGTCCCCCTTTTTTTCTTCAAATTGGAAAAGGGACATTTTTGGTATAAACCATACTTCTGTGGTACAACATAGATTATAAAGAGCAATTTATATATTTTTCAGCTGGATAACTTGCTAAACTGGTTCAAAATTGCATGTACAGTGAGATTTTGGAATTCTTATATGAGTATATACCAATTGCCTAGATTGTAAAAGGCTATCATAAGAAAACCAATAAAACTTAAAAAATCATAGGATTATTTGACCAAGAGCTATTTTTTTACCATAAACAAGTCATTATATACATGTTTTATTGATTGCAATCCCAAATAATGCAAAAATAAGAATTTGGAGTCAAGTCTTAACTGCATGCATGTTGTGTGACCATAAAAGGTTAAAATACCTGATTATGTCAATTTAAGAGCTGAAATTTCCCATAAACAGAATTGTTCATCCAAAAAAGATGATTAAACATGTTTACTTACATCAAATATGACTTATTTTCATTGGAATAGGTACAACTTCTAAAAATTGAATTTCTGATGATTCTCTGTAATAGGAAGTACACCACTAATTCATGGCCCCATTGCTTTCTATGTTAAATTCCTCAATTTCAAGCAGACACAGCTCTTTTGTTTCAAGTTCAAATAAAGTGACAATCATTGCATGTCAAAGTAACACTTTATGGTGTCTTGTACTGGAAAAATCAACATACCTTTAATGGCATATAAGAAAGAACTGGTTCCCGGAACTTCTGATGTACCACAACAGGTACTTCAGATCTGACATACAGGCAAAAAGTACCCTCTTTATAAAATTTGGTGCAGTTTTTTTAATATTCAAAATTATAAGTCAAAAAGTAGTCTACAATGATCACCAGTCATTCAGCTTTCATTTGATATCAACAATACATAAATATTCTACATATTTTGAAAGTTACACTCATGCGTAGGAACTATTTTGTGTTAAATATGTACTACTTTCTGGTATGTGCTTTCTGGCCGGGCCGAATTAGTGGTGTTACACCTATAACAGAACCGAACTTGCTATACTGACTTCAGCATCACTTTATTTCATTCTATGATCTATTTCAAGCAATAAAAAACACATAAAGCTTAAGTCCAAATTTTTTTTTACTAATTTTAAGCTCAAATTGGACTGGTAGTAACATATAGGTTATTCAAAGAAAACTGCATATGGATATTATAAATGGCCAATATACTTATTTTATTCTCAAAATCATTGTTGTATTTAATAATTTCTGTTAGGAAAACAATGTGCTTACCAATAGTCATATTTCACCAGAGTTTGTTTATTTGATAAAAATATATTAGACCAAACCTAAGACATAATTGAGAAAATTGTCCCCCTTTTTTTCTTCAAATTGGAAAAGGGACATTTTTGGTATAAACCATACTTCTGTGGTACAACATAGATTATAAAGAGCAATTTATATATTTTTCAGCTGGATAACTTGCTAAACTGGTTCAAAATTGCATGTACAGTGAGATTTTGGAATTCTTATATGAGTATATACCAATTGCCTAGATTGTAAAAGGCTATCATAAGAAAACCAATAAAACTTAAAAAATCATAGGATTATTTGACCAAGAGCTATTTTTTTACCATAAACAAGTCATTATATACATGTTTTATTGATTGCAATCCCAAATAATGCAAAAATAAGAATTTGGAGTCAAGTCTTAACTGCATGCATGTTGTGTGACCATAAAAGGTTAAAATACCTGATTATGTCAATTTAAGAGCTGAAATTTCCCATAAACAGAATTGTTCATCCAAAAAAGATGATTAAACATGTTTACTTACATCAAATATGACTTATTTTCATTGGAATAGGTACAACTTCTAAAAATTGAATTTCTGATGATTCTCTGTAATAGGAAGTACACCACTAATTCATGGCCCCATTGCTTTCTATGTTAAATTCCTCAATTTCAAGCAGACACAGCTCTTTTGTTTCAAGTTCAAATAAAGTGACAATCATTGCATGTCAAAGTAACACTTTATGGTGTCTTGTACTGGAAAAATCAACATACCTTTAATGGCATATAAGAAAGAACTGGTTCCCGGAACTTCTGATGTACCACAACAGGTACTTCAGATCTGACATACAGGCAAAAAGTACCCTCTTTATAAAATTTGGTGCAGTTTTTTTAATATTCAAAATTATAAGTCAAAAAGTAGTCTACAATGATCACCAGTCATTCAGCTTTCATTTGATATCAACAATACATAAATATTCTACATATTTTGAAAGTTACACTCATGCGTAGGAACTATTTTGTGTTAAATATGTACTACTTTCTGGTATGTGCTTTCTGGCCGGGCCGAATTAGTGGTGTTACACCTATAACAGAACCGAACTTGCTATACTGACTTCAGCATCACTTTATTTCATTCTATGATCTATTTCAAGCAATAAAAAACACATAAAGCTTAAGTCCAAATTTTTTTTTACTAATTTTAAGCTCAAATTGGACTGGTAGTAACATATAGGTTATTCAAAGAAAACTGCATATGGATATTATAAATGGCCAATATACTTATTTTATTCTCAAAATCATTGTTGTATTTAATAATTTCTGTTAGGAAAACAATGTGCTTACCAATAGTCATATTTCACCAGAGTTTGTTTATTTGATAAAAATATATTAGACCAAACCTAAGACATAATTGAGAAAATTGTCCCCCTTTTTTTCTTCAAATTGGAAAAGGGACATTTTTGGTATAAACCATACTTCTGTGGTACAACATAGATTATAAAGAGCAATTTATATATTTTTCAGCTGGATAACTTGCTAAACTGGTTCAAAATTGCATGTACAGTGAGATTTTGGAATTCTTATATGAGTATATACCAATTGCCTAGATTGTAAAAGGCTATCATAAGAAAACCAATAAAACTTAAAAAATCATAGGATTATTTGACCAAGAGCTATTTTTTTACCATAAACAAGTCATTATATACATGTTTTATTGATTGCAATCCCAAATAATGCAAAAAATAAGAATTTGGAGTCAAGTCTTAACTGCATGCATGTTGTGTGACCATAAAAGGTTAAAATACCTGATTATGTCAATTTAAGAGCTGAAATTTCCCATAAACAGAATTGTTCATCCAAAAAAGATGATTAAACATGTTTACTTACATCAAATATGACTTATTTTCATTGGAATAGGTACAACTTCTAAAAATTGAATTTCTGATGATTCTCTGTAATAGGAAGTACACCACTAATTCATGGCCCCATTGCTTTCTATGTTAAATTCCTCAATTTCAAGCAGACACAGCTCTTTTGTTTCAAGTTCAAATAAAGTGACAATCATTGCATGTCAAAGTAACACTTTATGGTGTCTTGTACTGGAAAAATCAACATACCTTTAATGGCATATAAGAAAGAACTGGTTCCCGGAACTTCTGATGTACCACAACAGGTACTTCAGATCTGACATACAGGCAAAAAGTACCCTCTTTATAAAATTTGGTGCAGTTTTTTTAATATTCAAAATTATAAGTCAAAAAGTAGTCTACAATGATCACCAGTCATTCAGCTTTCATTTGATATCAACAATACATAAATATTCTACATATTTTGAAAGTTACACTCATGCGTAGGAACTATTTTGTGTTAAATATGTACTACTTTCTGGTATGTGCTTTCTGGCCGGGCCGAATTAGTGGTGTTACACCTATAACAGAACCGAACTTGCTATACTGACTTCAGCATCACTTTATTTCATTCTATGATCTATTTCAAGCAATAAAAAACACATAAAGCTTAAGTCCAAATTTTTTTTTACTAATTTTAAGCTCAAATTGGACTGGTAGTAACATATAGGTTATTCAAAGAAAACTGCATATGGATATTATAAATGGCCAATATACTTATTTTATTCTCAAAATCATTGTTGTATTTAATAATTTCTGTTAGGAAAACAATGTGCTTACCAATAGTCATATTTCACCAGAGTTTGTTTATTTGATAAAAATATATTAGACCAAACCTAAGACATAATTGAGAAAATTGTCCCCCTTTTTTTCTTCAAATTGGAAAAGGGACATTTTTGGTATAAACCATACTTCTGTGGTACAACATAGATTATAAAGAGCAATTTATATATTTTTCAGCTGGATAACTTGCTAAACTGGTTCAAAATTGCATGTACAGTGAGATTTTGGAATTCTTATATGAGTATATACCAATTGCCTAGATTGTAAAAGGCTATCATAAGAAAACCAATAAAACTTAAAAAATCATAGGATTATTTGACCAAGAGCTATTTTTTTACCATAAACAAGTCATTATATACATGTTTTATTGATTGCAATCCCAAATAATGCAAAAATAAGAATTTGGAGTCAAGTCTTAACTGCATGCATGTTGTGTGACCATAAAAGGTTAAAATACCTGATTATGTCAATTTAAGAGCTGAAATTTCCCATAAACAGAATTGTTCATCCAAAAAAGATGATTAAACATGTTTACTTACATCAAATATGACTTATTTTCATTGGAATAGGTACAACTTCTAAAAATTGAATTTCTGATGATTCTCTGTAATAGGAAGTACACCACTAATTCATGGCCCCATTGCTTTCTATGTTAAATTCCTCAATTTCAAGCAGACACAGCTCTTTTGTTTCAAGTTCAAATAAAGTGACAATCATTGCATGTCAAAGTAACACTTTATGGTGTCTTGTACTGGAAAAATCAACATACCTTTAATGGCATATAAGAAAGAACTGGTTCCCGGAACTTCTGATGTACCACAACAGGTACTTCAGATCTGACATACAGGCAAAAAGTACCCTCTTTATAAAATTTGGTGCAGTTTTTTTAATATTCAAAATTATAAGTCAAAAAGTAGTCTACAATGATCACCAGTCATTCAGCTTTCATTTGATATCAACAATACATAAATATTCTACATATTTTGAAAGTTACACTCATGCGTAGGAACTATTTTGTGTTAAATATGTACTACTTTCTGGTATGTGCTTTCTGGCCGGGCCGAATTAGTGGTGTTACACCTATAACAGAACCGAACTTGCTATACTGACTTCAGCATCACTTTATTTCATTCTATGATCTATTTCAAGCAATAAAAAACACATAAAGCTTAAGTCCAAATTTTTTTTTACTAATTTTAAGCTCAAATTGGACTGGTAGTAACATATAGGTTATTCAAAGAAAACTGCATATGGATATTATAAATGGCCAATATACTTATTTTATTCTCAAAATCATTGTTGTATTTAATAATTTCTGTTAGGAAAACAATGTGCTTACCAATAGTCATATTTCACCAGAGTTTGTTTATTTGATAAAAATATATTAGACCAAACCTAAGACATAATTGAGAAAATTGTCCCCCTTTTTTTCTTCAAATTGGAAAAGGGACATTTTTGGTATAAACCATACTTCTGTGGTACAACATAGATTATAAAGAGCAATTTATATATTTTTCAGCTGGATAACTTGCTAAACTGGTTCAAAATTGCATGTACAGTGAGATTTTGGAATTCTTATATGAGTATATACCAATTGCCTAGATTGTAAAAGGCTATCATAAGAAAACCAATAAAACTTAAAAAATCATAGGATTATTTGACCAAGAGCTATTTTTTTACCATAAACAAGTCATTATATACATGTTTTATTGATTGCAATCCCAAATAATGCAAAAATAAGAATTTGGAGTCAAGTCTTAACTGCATGCATGTTGTGTGACCATAAAAGGTTAAAATACCTGATTATGTCAATTTAAGAGCTGAAATTTCCCATAAACAGAATTGTTCATCCAAAAAAGATGATTAAACATGTTTACTTACATCAAATATGACTTATTTTCATTGGAATAGGTACAACTTCTAAAAATTGAATTTCTGATGATTCTCTGTAATATAACAGAACCGAACTTGCTATACTGACTTCAGCATCACTTTATTTCATTCTATGATCTATTTCAAGCAATAAAAAACACATAAAGCTTAAGTCCAAATTTTTTTTTACTAATTTTAAGCTCAAATTGGACTGGTAGTAACATATAGGTTATTCAAAGAAAACTGCATATGGATATTATAAATGGCCAATATACTTATTTTATTCTCAAAATCATTGTTGTATTTAATAATTTCTGTTAGGAAAACAATGTGCTTACCAATAGTCATATTTCACCAGAGTTTGTTTATTTGATAAAAATATATTAGACCAAACCTAAGACATAATTGAGAAAATTGTCCCCCTTTTTTTCTTCAAATTGGAAAAGGGACATTTTTGGTATAAACCATACTTCTGTGGTACAACATAGATTATAAAGAGCAATTTATATATTTTTCAGCTGGATAACTTGCTAAACTGGTTCAAAATTGCATGTACAGTGAGATTTTGGAATTCTTATATGAGTATATACCAATTGCCTAGATTGTAAAAGGCTATCATAAGAAAACCAATAAAACTTAAAAAATCATAGGATTATTTGACCAAGAGCTATTTTTTTACCATAAACAAGTCATTATATACATGTTTTATTGATTGCAATCCCAAATAATGCAAAAATAAGAATTTGGAGTCAAGTCTTAACTGCATGCATGTTGTGTGACCATAAAAGGTTAAAATACCTGATTATGTCAATTTAAGAGCTGAAATTTCCCATAAACAGAATTGTTCATCCAAAAAAGATGATTAAACATGTTTACTTACATCAAATATGACTTATTTTCATTGGAATAGGTACAACTTCTAAAAATTGAATTTCTGATGATTCTCTGTAATATAACAGAACCGAACTTGCTATACTGACTTCAGCATCACTTTATTTCATTCTATGATCTATTTCAAGCAATAAAAAACACATAAAGCTTAAGTCCAAATTTTTTTTTACTAATTTTAAGCTCAAATTGGACTGGTAGTAACATATAGGTTATTCAAAGAAAACTGCATATGGATATTATAAATGGCCAATATACTTATTTTATTCTCAAAATCATTGTTGTATTTAATAATTTCTGTTAGGAAAACAATGTGCTTACCAATAGTCATATTTCACCAGAGTTTGTTTATTTGATAAAAATATATTAGACCAAACCTAAGACATAATTGAGAAAATTGTCCCCCTTTTTTTCTTCAAATTGGAAAAGGGACATTTTTGGTATAAACCATACTTCTGTGGTACAACATAGATTATAAAGAGCAATTTATATATTTTTCAGCTGGATAACTTGCTAAACTGGTTCAAAATTGCATGTACAGTGAGATTTTGGAATTCTTATATGAGTATATACCAATTGCCTAGATTGTAAAAGGCTATCATAAGAAAACCAATAAAACTTAAAAAATCATAGGATTATTTGACCAAGAGCTATTTTTTTACCATAAACAAGTCATTATATACATGTTTTATTGATTGCAATCCCAAATAATGCAAAAATAAGAATTTGGAGTCAAGTCTTAACTGCATGCATGTTGTGTGACCATAAAAGGTTAAAATACCTGATTATGTCAATTTAAGAGCTGAAATTTCCCATAAACAGAATTGTTCATCCAAAAAAGATGATTAAACATGTTTACTTACATCAAATATGACTTATTTTCATTGGAATAGGTACAACTTCTAAAAATTGAATTTCTGATGATTCTCTGTAATAGGAAGTACACCACTAATTCATGGCCCCATTGCTTTCTATGTTAAATTCCTCAATTTCAAGCAGACACAGCTCTTTTGTTTCAAGTTCAAATAAAGTGACAATCATTGCATGTCAAAGTAACACTTTATGGTGTCTTGTACTGGAAAAATCAACATACCTTTAATGGCATATAAGAAAGAACTGGTTCCCGGAACTTCTGATGTACCACAACAGGTACTTCAGATCTGACATACAGGCAAAAAGTACCCTCTTTATAAAATTTGGTGCAGTTTTTTTAATATTCAAAATTATAAGTCAAAAAGTAGTCTACAATGATCACCAGTCATTCAGCTTTCATTTGATATCAACAATACATAAATATTCTACATATTTTGAAAGTTACACTCATGCGTAGGAACTATTTTGTGTTAAATATGTACTACTTTCTGGTATGTGCTTTCTGGCCGGGCCGAATTAGTGGTGTTACACCTATAACAGAACCGAACTTGCTATACTGACTTCAGCATCACTTTATTTCATTCTATGATCTATTTCAAGCAATAAAAAACACATAAAGCTTAAGTCCAAATTTTTTTTTACTAATTTTAAGCTCAAATTGGACTGGTAGTAACATATAGGTTATTCAAAGAAAACTGCATATGGATATTATAAATGGCCAATATACTTATTTTATTCTCAAAATCATTGTTGTATTTAATAATTTCTGTTAGGAAAACAATGTGCTTACCAATAGTCATATTTTACCAGAGTTTGTTTATTTGATAAAAATATATTAGACCAAACCTAAGACATAATTGAGAAAATTGTCCCCCTTTTTTTCTTCAAATTGGAAAAGGGACATTTTTGGTATAAACCATACTTCTGTGGTACAACATAGATTATAAAGAGCAATTTATATATTTTTCAGCTGGATAACTTGCTAAACTGGTTCAAAATTGCATGTACAGTGAGATTTTGGAATTCTTATATGAGTATATACCAATTGCCTAGATTGTAAAAGGCTATCATAAGAAAACCAATAAAACTTAAAAAATCATAGGATTATTTGACCAAGAGCTATTTTTTTACCATAAACAAGTCATTATATACATGTTTTATTGATTGCAATCCCAAATAATGCAAAAATAAGAATTTGGAGTCAAGTCTTAACTGCATGCATGTTGTGTGACCATAAAAGTTTAAAATACCTGATTATGTCAATTTAAGAGCTGAAATTTCCCATAAACAGAATTGTTCATCCAAAAAAGATGATTAAACATGTTTACTTACATCAAATATGACTTATTTTCATTGGAATAGGTACAACTTCTAAAAATTGAATTTCTGATGATTCTCTGTTATAACAGAACCGAACTTGCTATACTGACTTCAGCATCACTTTATTTCATTCTATGATCTATTTCAAGCAATAAAAAACACATAAAGCTTAAGTCCAAATTTTTTTTTACTAATTTTAAGCTCAAATTGGACTGGTAGTAACATATAGGTTATTCAAAGAAAACTGCATATGGATATTATAAATGGCCAATATACTTATTTTATTCTCAAAATCATTGTTGTATTTAATAATTTCTGTTAGGAAAACAATGTGCTTACCAATAGTCATATTTCACCAGAGTTTGTTTATTTGATAAAAATATATTAGACCAAACCTAAGACATAATTGAGAAAATTGTCCCCCTTTTTTTCTTCAAATTGGAAAAGGGACATTTTTGGTATAAACCATACTTCTGTGGTACAACATAGATTATAAAGAGCAATTTATATATTTTTCAGCTGGATAACTTGCTAAACTGGTTCAAAATTGCATGTACAGTGAGATTTTGGAATTCTTATATGAGTATATACCAATTGCCTAGATTGTAAAAGGCTATCATAAGAAAACCAATAAAACTTAAAAAATCATAGGATTATTTGACCAAGAGCTATTTTTTTACCATAAACAAGTCATTATATACATGTTTTATTGATTGCAATCCCAAATAATGCAAAAATAAGAATTTGGAGTCAAGTCTTAACTGCATGCATGTTGTGTGACCATAAAAGGTTAAAATACCTGATTATGTCAATTTAAGAGCTGAAATTTCCCATAAACAGAATTGTTCATCCAAAAAAGATGATTAAACATGTTTACTTACATCAAATATGACTTATTTTCATTGGAATAGGTACAACTTCTAAAAATTGAATTTCTGATGATTCTCTGTAATAGGAAGTACACCACTAATTCATGGCCCCATTGCTTTCTATGTTAAATTCCTCAATTTCAAGCAGACACAGCTCTTTTGTTTCAAGTTCAAATAAAGTGACAATCATTGCATGTCAAAGTAACACTTTATGGTGTCTTGTACTGGAAAAATCAACATACCTTTAATGGCATATAAGAAAGAACTGGTTCCCGGAACTTCTGATGTACCACAACAGGTACTTCAGATCTGACATACAGGCAAAAAGTACCCTCTTTATAAAATTTGGTGCAGTTTTTTTAATATTCAAAATTATAAGTCAAAAAGTAGTCTACAATGATCACCAGTCATTCAGCTTTCATTTGATATCAACAATACATAAATATTCTACATATTTTGAAAGTTACACTCATGCGTAGGAACTATTTTGTGTTAAATATGTACTACTTTCTGGTATGTGCTTTCTGGCCGGGCCGAATTAGTGGTGTTACACCTATAACAGAACCGAACTTGCTATACTGACTTCAGCATCACTTTATTTCATTCTATGATCTATTTCAAGCAATAAAAAACACATAAAGCTTAAGTCCAAATTTTTTTTTACTAATTTTAAGCTCAAATTGGACTGGTAGTAACATATAGGTTATTCAAAGAAAACTGCATATGGATATTATAAATGGCCAATATACTTATTTTATTCTCAAAATCATTGTTGTATTTAATAATTTCTGTTAGGAAAACAATGTGCTTACCAATAGTCATATTTCACCAGAGTTTGTTTATTTGATAAAAATATATTAGACCAAACCTAAGACATAATTGAGAAAATTGTCCCCCTTTTTTTCTTCAAATTGGAAAAGGGACATTTTTGGTATAAACCATACTTCTGTGGTACAACATAGATTATAAAGAGCAATTTATATATTTTTCAGCTGGATAACTTGCTAAACTGGTTCAAAATTGCATGTACAGTGAGATTTTGGAATTCTTATATGAGTATATACCAATTGCCTAGATTGTAAAAGGCTATCATAAGAAAACCAATAAAACTTAAAAAATCATAGGATTATTTGACCAAGAGCTATTTTTTTACCATAAACAAGTCATTATATACATGTTTTATTGATTGCAATCCCAAATAATGCAAAAATAAGAATTTGGAGTCAAGTCTTAACTGCATGCATGTTGTGTGACCATAAAAGGTTAAAATACCTGATTATGTCAATTTAAGAGCTGAAATTTCCCATAAACAGAATTGTTCATCCAAAAAAGATGATTAAACATGTTTACTTACATCAAATATGACTTATTTTCATTGGAATAGGTACAACTTCTAAAAATTGAATTTCTGATGATTCTCTGTAATAGGAAGTACACCACTAATTCATGGCCCCATTGCTTTCTATGTTAAATTCCTCAATTTCAAGCAGACACAGCTCTTTTGTTTCAAGTTCAAATAAAGTGACAATCATTGCATGTCAAAGTAACACTTTATGGTGTCTTGTACTGGAAAAATCAACATACCTTTAATGGCATATAAGAAAGAACTGGTTCCCGGAACTTCTGATGTACCACAACAGGTACTTCAGATCTGACATACAGGCAAAAAGTACCCTCTTTATAAAATTTGGTGCAGTTTTTTTAATATTCAAAATTATAAGTCAAAAAGTAGTCTACAATGATCACCAGTCATTCAGCTTTCATTTGATATCAACAATACATAAATATTCTACATATTTTGAAAGTTACACTCATGCGTAGGAACTATTTTGTGTTAAATATGTACTACTTTCTGGTATGTGCTTTCTGGCCGGGCCGAATTAGTGGTGTTACACCTATAACAGAACCGAACTTGCTATACTGACTTCAGCATCACTTTATTTCATTCTATGATCTATTTCAAGCAATAAAAAACACATAAAGCTTAAGTCCAAATTTTTTTTTACTAATTTTAAGCTCAAATTGGACTGGTAGTAACATATAGGTTATTCAAAGAAAACTGCATATGGATATTATAAATGGCCAATATACTTATTTTATTCTCAAAATCATTGTTGTATTTAATAATTTCTGTTAGGAAAACAATGTGCTTACCAATAGTCATATTTCACCAGAGTTTGTTTATTTGATAAAAATATATTAGACCAAACCTAAGACATAATTGAGAAAATTGTCCCCCTTTTTTTCTTCAAATTGGAAAAGGGACATTTTTGGTATAAACCATACTTCTGTGGTACAACATAGATTATAAAGAGCAATTTATATATTTTTCAGCTGGATAACTTGCTAAACTGGTTCAAAATTGCATGTACAGTGAGATTTTGGAATTCTTATATGAGTATATACCAATTGCCTAGATTGTAAAAGGCTATCATAAGAAAACCAATAAAACTTAAAAAATCATAGGATTATTTGACCAAGAGCTATTTTTTTACCATAAACAAGTCATTATATACATGTTTTATTGATTGCAATCCCAAATAATGCAAAAATAAGAATTTGGAGTCAAGTCTTAACTGCATGCATGTTGTGTGACCATAAAAGGTTAAAATACCTGATTATGTCAATTTAAGAGCTGAAATTTCCCATAAACAGAATTGTTCATCCAAAAAAGATGATTAAACATGTTTACTTACATCAAATATGACTTATTTTCATTGGAATAGGTACAACTTCTAAAAATTGAATTTCTGATGATTCTCTGTAATAGGAAGTACACCACTAATTCATGGCCCCATTGCTTTCTATGTTAAATTCCTCAATTTCAAGCAGACACAGCTCTTTTGTTTCAAGTTCAAATAAAGTGACAATCATTGCATGTCAAAGTAACACTTTATGGTGTCTTGTACTGGAAAAATCAACATACCTTTAATGGCATATAAGAAAGAACTGGTTCCCGGAACTTCTGATGTACCACAACAGGTACTTCAGATCTGACATACAGGCAAAAAGTACCCTCTTTATAAAATTTGGTGCAGTTTTTTTAATATTCAAAATTATAAGTCAAAAAGTAGTCTACAATGATCACCAGTCATTCAGCTTTCATTTGATATCAACAATACATAAATATTCTACATATTTTGAAAGTTACACTCATGCGTAGGAACTATTTTGTGTTAAATATGTACTACTTTCTGGTATGTGCTTTCTGGCCGGGCCGAATTAGTGGTGTTACACCTATAACAGAACCGAACTTGCTATACTGACTTCAGCATCACTTTATTTCATTCTATGATCTATTTCAAGCAATAAAAAACACATAAAGCTTAAGTCCAAATTTTTTTTTACTAATTTTAAGCTCAAATTGGACTGGTAGTAACATATAGGTTATTCAAAGAAAACTGCATATGGATATTATAAATGGCCAATATACTTATTTTATTCTCAAAATCATTGTTGTATTTAATAATTTCTGTTAGGAAAACAATGTGCTTACCGATAGTCATATTTCACCAGAGTTTGTTTATTTGATAAAAATATATTAGACCAAACCTAAGACATAATTGAGAAAATTGTCCCCCTTTTTTTCTTCAAATTGGAAAAGGGACATTTTTGGTACAAACCATACTTCTGTGGTACAACATAGATTATAAAGAGCAATTTATATATTTTTCAGCTGGATAACTTGCTAAACTGGTTCAAAATTGCATGTACAGTGAGATTTTGGAATTCTTATATGAGTATATACCAATTGCCTAGATTGTAAAAGGCTATCATAAGAAAACCAATAAAACTTAAAAAATCATAGGATTATTTGACCAAGAGCTATTTTTTTACCATAAACAAGTCATTATATACATGTTTTATTGATTGCAATCCCAAATAATGCAAAAATAAGAATTTGGAGTCAAGTCTTAACTGCATGCATGTTGTGTGACCATAAAAGGTTAAAATACCTGATTATGTCAATTTAAGAGCTGAAATTTCCCATAAACAGAATTGTTCATCCAAAAAAGATGATTAAACATGTTTACTTACATCAAATATGACTTATTTTCATTGGAATAGGTACAACTTCTAAAAATTGAATTTCTGATGATTCTCTGTAATAACAGAACCGAACTTGCTATACTGACTTCAGCATCACTTTATTTCATTCTATGATCTATTTCAAGCAATAAAAAACACATAAAGCTTAAGTCCAAATTTTTTTTTACTACTTTTAAGCTCAAATTGGACTGGTAGTAACATATAGGTTATTCAAAGAAAACTGCATATGGATATTATAAATGGCCAATATACTTATTTTATTCTCAAAATCATTGTTGTATTTAATAATTTCTGTTAGGAAAACAATGTGCTTACCAATAGTCATATTTCACCAGAGTTTGTTTATTTGATAAAAATATATTAGACCAAACCTAAGACATAATTGAGAAAATTGTCCCCCTTTTTTTCTTCAAATTGGAAAAGGGACATTTTTGGTATAAACCATACTTCTGTGGTACAACATAGATTATAAAGAGCAATTTATATATTTTTCAGCTGGATAACTTGCTAAACTGGTTCAAAATTGCATGTACAGTGAGATTTTGGAATTCTTATATGAGTATATACCAATTGCCTAGATTGTAAAAGGCTATCATAAGAAAACCAATAAAACTTAAAAAATCATAGGATTATTTGACCAAGAGCTATTTTTTTACCATAAACAAGTCATTATATACATGTTTTATTGATTGCAATCCCAAATAATGCAAAAATAAGAATTTGGAGTCAAGTCTTAACTGCATGCATGTTGTGTGACCATAAAAGGTTAAAATACCTGATTATGTCAATTTAAGAGCTGAAATTTCCCATAAACAGAATTGTTCATCCAAAAAAGATGATTAAACATGTTTACTTACATCAAATATGACTTATTTTCATTGGAATAGGTACAACTTCTAAAAATTGAATTTCTGATGATTCTCTGTAATAGGAAGTACACCACTAATTCATGGCCCCATTGCTTTCTATGTTAAATTCCTCAATTTCAAGCAGACACAGCTCTTTTGTTTCAAGTTCAAATAAAGTGACAATCATTGCATGTCAAAGTAACACTTTATGGTGTCTTGTACTGGCAAAATCAACATACCTTTAATGGCATATAAGAAAGAACTGGTTCCCGGAACTTCTGATGTACCACAACAGGTACTTCAGATCTGACATACAGGCAAAAAGTACCCTCTTTATAAAATTTGGTGCAGTTTTTTTAATATTCAAAATTATAAGTCAAAAAGTAGTCTACAATGATCACCAGTCATTCAGCTTTCATTTGATATCAACAATACATAAATATTCTACATATTTTGAAAGTTACACTCATGCGTAGGAACTATTTTGTGTTAAATATGTACTACTTTCTGGTATGTGCTTTCTGGCCGGGCCGAATTAGTGGTGTTACACCTATAACAGAACCGAACTTGCTATACTGACTTCAGCATCACTTTATTTCATTCTATGATCTATTTCAAGCAATAAAAAACACATAAAGCTTAAGTCCAAATTTTTTTTTACTACTTTTAAGCTCAAATTGGACTGGTAGTAACATATAGGTTATTCAAAGAAAACTGCATATGGATATTATAAATGGCCAATATACTTATTTTATTCTCAAAATCATTGTTGTATTTAATAATTTCTGTTAGGAAAACAATGTGCTTACCAATAGTCATATTTCACCAGAGTTTGTTTATTTGATAAAAATATATTAGACCAAACCTAAGACATAATTGAGAAAATTGTCCCCCTTTTTTTCTTCAAATTGGAAAAGGGACATTTTTGGTATAAACCATACTTCTGTGGTACAACATAGATTATAAAGAGCAATTTATATATTTTTCAGCTGGATAACTTGCTAAACTGGTTCAAAATTGCATGTACAGTGAGATTTTGGAATTCTTATATGAGTATATACCAATTGCCTAGATTGTAAAAGGCTATCATAAGAAAACCAATAAAACTTAAAAAATCATAGGATTATTTGACCAAGAGCTATTTTTTTAATATAAACAAGTCATTATATACATGTTTTATTGATTGCAATCCCAAATAATGCAAAAATAAGAATTTGGAGTCAAGTCTTAACTGCATGCATGTTGTGTGACCATAAAAGGTTAAAATACCTGATTATGTCAATTTAAGAGCTGAAATTTCCCATAAACAGAATTGTTCATCCAAAAAAGATGATTAAACATGTTTACTTACATCAAATATGACTTATTTTCATTGGAATAGGTACAACTTCTAAAAATTGAATTTCTGATGATTCTCTGTAATAGGAAGTACACCACTAATTCATGGCCCCATTGCTTTCTATGTTAAATTCCTCAATTTCAAGCAGACACAGCTCTTTTGTTTCAAGTTCAAATAAAGTGACAATCATTGCATGTCAAAGTAACACTTTATGGTGTCTTGTACTGGAAAAATCAACATACCTTTAATGGCATATAAGAAAGAACTGGTTCCCGGAACTTCTGATGTACCACAACAGGTACTTCAGATCTGACATACAGGCAAAAAGTACCCTCTTTATAAAATTTGGTGCAGTTTTTTTAATATTCAAAATTATAAGTCAAAAAGTAGTCTACAATGATCACCAGTCATTCAGCTTTCATTTGATATCAACAATACATAAATATTCTACATATTTTGAAAGTTACACTCATGCGTAGGAACTATTTTGTGTTAAATATGTACTACTTTCTGGTATGTGCTTTCTGGCCGGGCCGAATTAGTGGTGTTACACCTATAACAGAACCGAACTTGCTATACTGACTTCAGCATCACTTTATTTCATTCTATGATCTATTTCAAGCAATAAAAAACACATAAAGCTTAAGTCCAAATTTTTTTTTACTAATTTTAAGCTCAAATTGGACTGGTAGTAACATATAGGTTATTCAAAGAAAACTGCATATGGATATTATAAATGGCCAATATACTTATTTTATTCTCAAAATCATTGTTGTATTTAATAATTTCTGTTAGGAAAACAATGTGCTTACCAATAGTCATATTTCACCAGAGTTTGTTTATTTGATAAAAATATATTAGACCAAACCTAAGACATAATTGAGAAAATTGTCCCCCTTTTTTTCTTCAAATTGGAAAAGGGACATTTTTGGTATAAACCATACTTCTGTGGTACAACATAGATTATAAAGAGCAATTTATATATTTTTCAGCTGGATAACTTGCTAAACTGGTTCAAAATTGCATGTACAGTGAGATTTTGGAATTCTTATATGAGTATATACCAATTGCCTAGATTGTAAAAGGCTATCATAAGAAAACCAATAAAACTTAAAAAATCATAGGATTATTTGACCAAGAGCTATTTTTTTACCATAAACAAGTCATTATATACATGTTTTATTGATTGCAATCCCAAATAATGCAAAAATAAGAATTTGGAGTCAAGTCTTAACTGCATGCATGTTGTGTGACCATAAAAGGTTAAAATACCTGATTATGTCAATTTAAGAGCTGAAATTTCCCATAAACAGAATTGTTCATCCAAAAAAGATGATTAAACATGTTTACTTACATCAAATATGACTTATTTTCATTGGAATAGGTACAACTTCTAAAAATTGAATTTCTGATGATTCTCTGTAATAGGAAGTACACCACTAATTCATGGCCCCATTGCTTTCTATGTTAAATTCCTCAATTTCAAGCAGACACAGCTCTTTTGTTTCAAGTTCAAATAAAGTGACAATCATTGCATGTCAAAGTAACACTTTATGGTGTCTTGTACTGGAAAAATCAACATACCTTTAATGGCATATAAGAAAGAACTGGTTCCCGGAACTTCTGATGTACCACAACAGGTACTTCAGATCTGACATACAGGCAAAAAGTAACCTCTTTATAAAATTTGGTGCAGTTTTTTTAATATTCAAAATTATAAGTCAAAAAGTAGTCTACAATGATCACCAGTCATTCAGCTTTCATTTGATATCAACAATACATAAATATTCTACATATTTTGAAAGTTACACTCATGCGTAGGAACTATTTTGTGTTAAATATGTACTACTTTCTGGTATGTGCTTTCTGGCCGGGCCGAATTAGTGGTGTTACACCTATAGCAGAACCGAACTTGCTATACTGACTTCAGCATCACTTTATTTCATTCTATGATCTATTTCAAGCAATAAAAAACACATAAAGCTTAAGTCCAAATTTTTTTTTACTAATTTTAAGCTCAAATTGGACTGGTAGTAACATATAGGTTATTCAAAGAAAACTGCATATGGATATTATAAATGGCCAATATACTTATTTTATTCTCAAAATCATTGTTGTATTTAATAATTTCTGTTAGGAAAACAATGTGCTTACCAATAGTCATATTTCACCAGAGTTTGTTTATTTGATAAAAATATATTAGACCAAACCTAAGACATAATTGAGAAAATTGTCCCCCTTTTTTTCTTCAAATTGGAAAAGGGACATTTTTGGTATAAACCATACTTCTGTGGTACAACATAGATTATAAAGAGCAATTTATATATTTTTCAGCTGGATAACTTGCTAAACTGGTTCAAAATTGCATGTACAGTGAGATTTTGGAATTCTTATATGAGTATATACCAATTGCCTAGATTGTAAAAGGCTATCATAAGAAAACCAATAAAACTTAAAAAATCATAGGATTATTTGACCAAGAGCTATTTTTTTACCATAAACAAGTCATTATATACATGTTTTATTGATTGCAATCCCGAATAATGCAAAAATAAGAATTTGGAGTCAAGTCTTAACTGCATGCATGTTGTGTGACCATAAAAGGTTAAAATACCTGATTATGTCAATTTAAGAGCTGAAATTTCCCATAAACAGAATTGTTCATCCAAAAAAGATGATTAAACATGTTTACTTACATCAAATATGACTTATTTTCATTGGAATAGGTACAACTTCTAAAAATTGAATTTCTGATGATTCTCTGTATAACAGAACCGAACTTGCTATACTGACTTCAGCATCACTTTATTTCATTCTATGATCTATTTCAAGCAATAAAAAACACATAAAGCTTAAGTCCAAATTTTTTTTTACTAATTTTAAGCTCAAATTGGACTGGTAGTAACATATAGGTTATTCAAAGAAAACTGCATATGGATATTATAAATGGCCAATATACTTATTTTATTCTCAAAATCATTGTTGTATTTAATAATTTCTGTTAGGAAAACAATGTGCTTACCAATAGTCATATTTCACCAGAGTTTGTTTATTTGATAAAAATATATTAGACCAAACCTAAGACATAATTGAGAAAATTGTCCCCCTTTTTTTCTTCAAATTGGAAAAGGGACATTTTTGGTATAAACCATACTTCTGTGGTACAACATAGATTATAAAGAGCAATTTATATATTTTTCAGCTGGATAACTTGCTAAACTGGTTCAAAATTGCATGTACAGTGAGATTTTGGAATTCTTATATGAGTATATACCAATTGCCTAGATTGTAAAAGGCTATCATAAGAAAACCAATAAAACTTAAAAAATCATAGGATTATTTGACCAAGAGCTATTTTTTTACCATAAACAAGTCATTATATACATGTTTTATTGATTGCAATCCCAAATAATGCAAAAATAAGAATTTGGAGTCAAGTCTTAACTGCATGCATGTTGTGTGACCATAAAAGGTTAAAATACCTGATTATGTCAATTTAAGAGCTGAAATTTCCCATAAACAGAATTGTTCATCCAAAAAAGATGATTAAACATGTTTACTTACATCAAATATGACTTATTTTCATTGGAATAGGTACAACTTCTAAAAATTGAATTTCTGATGATTCTCTGTAATAGGAAGTACACCACTAATTCATGGCCCCATTGCTTTCTATGTTAAATTCCTCAATTTCAAGCAGACACAGCTCTTTTGTTTCAAGTTCAAATAAAGTGACAATCATTGCATGTCAAAGTAACACTTTATGGTGTCTTGTACTGGAAAAATCAACATACCTTTAATGGCATATAAGAAAGAACTGGTTCCCGGAACTTCTGATGTACCACAACAGGTACTTCAGATCTGACATACAGGCAAAAAGTACCCTCTTTATAAAATTTGGTGCAGTTTTTTTAATATTCAAAATTATAGTCAAAAAGTAGTCTACAATGATCACCAGTCATTCAGCTTTCATTTGATATCAACAATACATAAATATTCTACATATTTTGAAAGTTACACTCATGCGTAGGAACTATTTTGTGTTAAATATGTACTACTTTCTGGTATGTGCTTTCTGGCCGGGCCGAATTAGTGGTGTTACACCTATAACAGAACCGAACTTGCTATACTGACTTCAGCATCACTTTATTTCATTCTATGATCTATTTCAAGCAATAAAAAACACATAAAGCTTAAGTCCAAATTTTTTTTTACTAATTTTAAGCTCAAATTGGACTGGTAGTAACATATAGGTTATTCAAAGAAAACTGCATATGGATATTATAAATGGCCAATATACTTATTTTATTCTCAAAATCATTGTTGTATTTAATAATTTCTGTTAGGAAAACAATGTGCTTACCAATAGTCATATTTCACCAGAGTTTGTTTATTTGATAAAAATATATTAGACCAAACCTAAGACATAATTGAGAAAATTGTCCCCCTTTTTTTCTTCAAATTGGAAAAGGGACATTTTTGGTATAAACCATACTTCTGTGGTACAACATAGATTATAAAGAGCAATTTATATATTTTTCAGCTGGATAACTTGCTAAACTGGTTCAAAATTGCATGTACAGTGAGATTTTGGAATTCTTATATGAGTATATACCAATTGCCTAGATTGTAAAAGGCTATCATAAGAAAACCAATAAAACTTAAAAAATCATAGGATTATTTGACCAAGAGCTATTTTTTTACCATAAACAAGTCATTATATACATGTTTTATTGATTGCAATCCCAAATAATGCAAAAATAAGAATTTGGAGTCAAGTCTTAACTGCATGCATGTTGTGTGACCATAAAAGGTTAAAATACCTGATTATGTCAATTTAAGAGCTGAAATTTCCCATAAACAGAATTGTTCATCCAAAAAAGATGATTAAACATGTTTACTTACATCAAATATGACTTATTTTCATTGGAATAGGTACAACTTCTAAAAATTGAATTTCTGATGATTCTCTGTAATAGGAAGTACACCACTAATTCATGGCCCCATTGCTTTCTATGTTAAATTCCTCAATTTCAAGCAGACACAGCTCTTTTGTTTCAAGTTCAAATAAAGTGACAATCATTGCATGTCAAAGTAACACTTTATGGTGTCTTGTACTGGAAAAATCAACATACCTTTAATGGCATATAAGAAAGAACTGGTTCCCGGAACTTCTGATGTACCACAACAGGTACTTCAGATCTGACATACAGGCAAAAAGTACCCTCTTTATAAAATTTGGTGCAGTTTTTTTAATATTCAAAATTATAAGTCAAAAAGTAGTCTACAATGATCACCACTCATTCAGCTTTCATTTGATATCAACAATACATAAATATTCTACATATTTTGAAAGTTACACTCATGCGTAGGAACTATTTTGTGTTAAATATGTACTACTTTCTGGTATGTGCTTTCTGGCCGGGCCGAATTAGTGGTGTTACACCTATAACAGAACCGAACTTGCTATACTGACTTCAGCATCACTTTATTTCATTCTATGATCTATTTCAAGCAATAAAAAACACATAAAGCTTAAGTCCAAATTTTTTTTTACTAATTTTAAGCTCAAATTGGACTGGTAGTAACATATAGGTTATTCAAAGAAAACTGCATATGGATATTATAAATGGCCAATATACTTATTTTATTCTCAAAATCATTGTTGTATTTAATAATTTCTGTTAGGAAAACAATGTGCTTACCAATAGTCATATTTCACCAGAGTTTGTTTATTTGATAAAAATATATTAGACCAAACCTAAGACATAATTGAGAAAATTGTCCCCCTTTTTTTCTTCAAATTGGAAAAGGGACATTTTTGGTATAAACCATACTTCTGTGGTACAACATAGATTATAAAGAGCAATTTATATATTTTTCAGCTGGATAACTTGCTAAACTGGTTCAAAATTGCATGTACAGTGAGATTTTGGAATTCTTATATGAGTATATACCAATTGCCTAGATTGTAAAAGGCTATCATAAGAAAACCAATAAAACTTAAAAAATCATAGGATTATTTGACCAAGAGCTATTTTTTTACCATAAACAAGTCATTATATACATGTTTTATTGATTGCAATCCCGAATAATGCAAAAATAAGAATTTGGAGTCAAGTCTTAACTGCATGCATGTTGTGTGACCATAAAAGGTTAAAATACCTGATTATGTCAATTTAAGAGCTGAAATTTCCCATAAACAGAATTGTTCATCCAAAAAAGATGATTAAACATGTTTACTTACATCAAATATGACTTATTTTCATTGGAATAGGTACAACTTCTAAAAATTGAATTTCTGATGATTCTCTGTATAACAGAACCGAACTTGCTATACTGACTTCAGCATCACTTTATTTCATTCTATGATCTATTTCAAGCAATAAAAAACACATAAAGCTTAAGTCCAAATTTTTTTTTACTAATTTTAAGCTCAAATTGGACTGGTAGTAACATATAGGTTATTCAAAGAAAACTGCATATGGATATTATAAATGGCCAATATACTTATTTTATTCTCAAAATCATTGTTGTATTTAATAATTTCTGTTAGGAAAACAATGTGCTTACCAATAGTCATATTTCACCAGAGTTTGTTTATTTGATAAAAATATATTAGACCAAACCTAAGACATAATTGAGAAAATTGTCCCCCTTTTTTTCTTCAAATTGGAAAAGGGACATTTTTGGTATAAACCATACTTCTGTGGTACAACATAGATTATAAAGAGCAATTTATATATTTTTTCAGCTGGATAACTTGCTAAACTGGTTCAAAATTGCATGTACAGTGAGATTTTGGAATTCTTATATGAGTATATACCAATTGCCTAGATTGTAAAAGGCTATCATAAGAAAACCAATAAAACTTAAAAAATCATAGGATTATTTGACCAAGAGCTATTTTTTTACCATAAACAAGTCATTATATACATGTTTTATTGATTGCAATCCCAAATAATGCAAAAATAAGAATTTGGAGTCAAGTCTTAACTGCATGCATGTTGTGTGACCATAAAAGGTTAAAATACCTGATTATGTCAATTTAAGAGCTGAAATTTCCCATAAACAGAATTGTTCATCCAAAAAAGATGATTAAACATGTTTACTTACATCAAATATGACTTATTTTCATTGGAATAGGTACAACTTCTAAAAATTGAATTTCTGATGATTCTCTGTAATAGGAAGTACACCACTAATTCATGGCCCCATTGCTTTCTATGTTAAATTCCTCAATTTCAAGCAGACACAGCTCTTTTGTTTCAAGTTCAAATAAAGTGACAATCATTGCATGTCAAAGTAACACTTTATGGTGTCTTGTACTGGAAAAATCAACATACCTTTAATGGCATATAAGAAAGAACTGGTTCCCGGAACTTCTGATGTACCACAACAGGTACTTCAGATCTGACATACAGGCAAAAAGTACCCTCTTTATAAAATTTGGTGCAGTTTTTTTAATATTCAAAATTATAAGTCAAAAAGTAGTCTACAATGATCACCAGTCATTCAGCTTTCATTTGATATCAACAATACATAAATATTCTACATATTTTGAAAGTTACACTCATGCGTAGGAACTATTTTGTGTTAAATATGTACTACTTTCTGGTATGTGCTTTCTGGCCGGGCCGAATTAGTGGTGTTACACCTATAACAGAACCGAACTTGCTATACTGACTTCAGCATCACTTTATTTCATTCTATGATCTATTTCAAGCAATAAAAAACACATAAAGCTTAAGTCCAAATTTTTTTTTACTAATTTTAAGCTCAAATTGGACTGGTAGTAACATATAGGTTATTCAAAGAAAACTGCATATGGATATTATAAATGGCCAATATACTTATTTTATTCTCAAAATCATTGTTGTATTTAATAATTTCTGTTAGGAAAACAATGTGCTTACCAATAGTCATATTTCACCAGAGTTTGTTTATTTGATAAAAATATATTAGACCAAACCTAAGACATAATTGAGAAAATTGTCCCCCTTTTTTTCTTCAAATTGGAAAAGGGACATTTTTGGTATAAACCATACTTCTGTGGTACAACATAGATTATAAAGAGCAATTTATATATTTTTCAGCTGGATAACTTGCTAAACTGGTTCAAAATTGCATGTACAGTGAGATTTTGGAATTCTTATATGAGTATATACCAATTGCCTAGATTGTAAAAGGCTATCATAAGAAAACCAATAAAACTTAAAAAATCATAGGATTATTTGACCAAGAGCTATTTTTTTACCATAAACAAGTCATTATATACATGTTTTATTGATTGCAATCCCAAATAATGCAAAAATAAGAATTTGGAGTCAAGTCTTAACTGCATGCATGTTGTGTGACCATAAAAGGTTAAAATACCTGATTATGTCAATTTAAGAGCTGAAATTTCCCATAAACAGAATTGTTCATCCAAAAAAGATGATTAAACATGTTTACTTACATCAAATATGACTTATTTTCATTGGAATAGGTACAACTTCTAAAAATTGAATTTCTGATGATTCTCTGTAATAGGAAGTACACCACTAATTCATGGCCCCATTGCTTTCTATGTTAAATTCCTCAATTTCAAGCAGACACAGCTCTTTTGTTTCAAGTTCAAATAAAGTGACAATCATTGCATGTCAAAGTAACACTTTATGGTGTCTTGTACTGGAAAATCAACATACCTTTAATGGCATATAAGAAAGAACTGGTTCCCGGAACTTCTGATGTACCACAACAGGTACTTCAGATCTGACATACAGGCAAAAAGTACCCTCTTTATAAAATTTGGTGCAGTTTTTTTAATATTCAAAATTATAAGTCAAAAAGTAGTCTACAATGATCACCAGTCATTCAGCTTTCATTTGATATCAACAATACATAAATATTCTACATATTTTGAAAGTTACACTCATGCGTAGGAACTATTTTGTGTTAAATATGTACTACTTTCTGGTATGTGCTTTCTGGCCGGGGCCCGAATTAGTGGTGTTACACCTATAACAGAACCGAACTTGCTATACTGACTTCAGCATCACTTTATTTCATTCTATGATCTATTTCAAGCAATAAAAAACACATAAAGCTTAAGTCCAAATTTTTTTTTACTAATTTTAAGCTCAAATTGGACTGGTAGTAACATATAGGTTATTCAAAGAAAACTGCATATGGATATTATAAATGGCCAATATACTTATTTTATTCTCAAAATCATTGTTGTATTTAATAATTTCTGTTAGGAAAACAATGTGCTTACCAATAGTCATATTTCACCAGAGTTTGTTTATTTGATAAAAATATATTAGACCAAACCTAAGACATAATTGAGAAAATTGTCCCCCTTTTTTTCTTCAAATTGGAAAAGGGACATTTTTGGTATAAACCATACTTCTGTGGTACAACATAGATTATAAAGAGCAATTTATATATTTTTCAGCTGGATAACTTGCTAAACTGGTTCAAAATTGCATGTACAGTGAGATTTTGGAATTCTTATATGAGTATATACCAATTGCCTAGATTGTAAAAGGCTATCATAAGAAAACCAATAAAACTTAAAAAATCATAGGATTATTTGACCAAGAGCTATTTTTTTTACCATAAACAAGTCATTATATACATGTTTTATTGATTGCAATCCCAAATAATGCAAAAATAAGAATTTGGAGTCAAGTCTTAACTGCATGCATGTTGTGTGACCATAAAAGGTTAAAATACCTGATTATGTCAATTTAAGAGCTGAAATTTCCCATAAACAGAATTGTTCATCCAAAAAAGATGATTAAACATGTTTACTTACATCAAATATGACTTATTTTCATTGGAATAGGTACAACTTCTAAAAAATTGAATTTCTGATGATTCTCTGTAATAGGAAGTACACCACTAATTCATGGCCCCATTGCTTTCTATGTTAAATTCCTCAATTTCAAGCAGACACAGCTCTTTTGTTTCAAGTTCAAATAAAGTGACAATCATTGCATGTCAAAGTAACACTTTATGGTGTCTTGTACTGGAAAAATCAACATACCTTTAATGGCATATAAGAAAGAACTGGTTCCCGGAACTTCTGATGTACCACAACAGGTACTTCAGATCTGACATACAGGCAAAAAGTACCCTCTTGTATAAAATTTGGTGCAGGTTTTTTTAATATTCAAAATTATAAGTCAAAAAGTAGTCTACAATGATCACCAGTCATTCAGCTTTCATTTGATATCAACAATACATAAATATTCTACATATTTTGAAAGTTACACTCATGCGTAGGAACTATTTTGTGTTAAATATGTACTACTTTCTGGTATGTGCTTTCTGGCCGGGCCGAATTAGTGGTGTTACACCTATAACAGAACCGAACTTGCTATACTGACTTCAGCATCACTTTATTTCATTCTATGATCTATTTCAAGCAATAAAAAACACATAAAGCTTAAGTCCAAATTTTTTTTTACTAATTTTAAGCTCAAATTGGACTGGTAGTAACATATAGGTTATTCAAAGAAAACTGCATATGGATATTATAAATGGCCAATATACTTATTTTATTCTCAAAATCATTGTTGTATTTAATAATTTCTGTTAGGAAAACAATGTGCTTACCAATAGTCATATTTCACCAGAGTTTGTTTATTTGATAAAAATATATTAGACCAAACCTAAGACATAATTGAGAAAATTGTCCCCCTTTTTTTCTTCAAATTGGAAAAGGGACATTTTTGGTATAAACCATACTTCTGTGGTACAACATAGATTATAAAGAGCAATTTATATATTTTTCAGCTGGATAACTTGCTAAACTGGTTCAAAATTGCATGTACAGTGAGATTTTGGAATTCTTATATGAGTATATACCAATTGCCTAGATTGTAAAAGGCTATCATAAGAAAACCAATAAAACTTAAAAAATCATAGGATTATTTGACCAAGAGCTATTTTTTTACCATAAACAAGTCATTATATACATGTTTTATTGATTGCAATCCCAAATAATGCAAAAATAAGAATTTGGAGTCAAGTCTTAACTGCATGCATGTTGTGTGACCATAAAAGGTTTAAAATACCTGATTATGTCAATTTAAGAGCTGAAATTTCCCATAAACAGAATTGTTCATCCAAAAAAGATGATTAAACATGTTTACTTACATCAAATATGACTTATTTTCATTGGAATAGGTACAACTTCTAAAAATTGAATTTCTGATGATTCTCTGTAATAACAGAACCGAACTTGCTATACTGACTTCAGCATCACTTTATTTCATTCTATGATCTATTTCAAGCAATAAAAAACACATAAAGCTTAAGTCCAAATTTTTTTTACTAATTTTAAGCTCAAATTGGACTGGTAGTAACATATAGGTTATTCAAAGAAAACTGCATATGGATATTATAAATGGCCAATATACTTATTTTATTCTCAAAATCATTGTTGTATTTAATAATTTCTGTTAGGAAAACAATGTGCTTACCAATAGTCATATTTCACCAGAGTTTGTTTATTTGATAAAAATATATTAGACCAAACCTAAGACATAATTGAGAAAATTGTCCCCCTTTTTTTCTTCAAATTGGAAAAGGGACATTTTTGGTATAAACCATACTTCTGTGGTACAACATAGATTATAAAGAGCAATTTATATATTTTTCAGCTGGATAACTTGCTAAACTGGTTCAAAATTGCATGTACAGTGAGATTTTGGAATTCTTATATGAGTATATACCAATTGCCTAGATTGTAAAAGGCTATCATAAGAAAACCAATAAAACTTAAAAAATCATAGGATTATTTGACCAAGAGCTATTTTTTTTACCATAAAACAAGTCATTATATACATGTTTTATTGATTGCAATCCCAAATAATGCAAAAATAAGAATTTGGAGTCAAGTCTTAACTGCATGCATGTTGTGTGACCATAAAAGGTTAAAATACCTGATTATGTCAATTTAAGAGCTGAAATTTCCCATAAACAGAATTGTTCATCCAAAAAAGATGATTAAACATGTTTACTTACATCAAATATGACTTATTTTCATTGGAATAGGTACAACTTCTAAAAATTGA